>NC_134864.1:37601302-37823802 GCF_049852395.1 Peromyscus maniculatus bairdii | reverse complement strand
TATTGACCTCCGGGGTAGAAGTGGCCCTTATTGCATGGAACATCAAGATTGAATAGATTTTACATCTTGAAGTCAATAATTTGAGTAATTTAGGGAGAAGATTTTTGTGTACAAATGCTATGCCTCTCTGACCGTACAAAATCAAGCATTTTCACTAGCTTAACCTGAAGCATAATGACAATTATTTCGGCTTGTATAGCCTTCTCTGGTTTGGTCAGCTTGCTTGCTATGTACACTCCTTGGTGAGATGGAACAGTGTAGCATAATTTCCTACTCAAATCTGCCTGGACATTCTGAAATAAGAGACTTTTCATATCCCATATTCTTTCCCTGAATTCCCATCTCTATCTAATAATAATAGAGTGCTTTATAGCATATAAATCATATTTCTGCTTAAAAGTGACCTTCCACATGGCCTTTTTGTCTCTGCCTGTCAGCACGTACTCTCCCAGCAATAATAAGCTCCGGCCATGAACGAGGACTCAAATTAGAACAATTTCAGGGTATGCCCTTATGAAGGCCAGGATGCAGTTCATTTTGAAGTTAAATAATACAACAGCTTTCCCCAAAGTAGCCATGAATTGGGCAGTTTCATTTTCAACAGAGCAAAGTTGACCGATACTTTTGAAGAGGAGAGGAAGAAAATATGCCCCCAAACTTAGAGTTTGAGGGAGGTGAGGCATTTCCAAGTAAAAAATCCCTACACACTGCAGCATCCGCTAAGGCACAACAGTGATTTATCATTTCTGTTTAAATCCTAGCCCAGCTCTCCAAGCCGTAAGAAATTAAAACCTTAAGCTGGAGAGATGGCTCAGGGGTAAGAACACTTGCTGCCCAAGTGTGAAGACCAGAGTTTGGCCCCAGGTACAAACAAAAGTTGGGCATGTAACACTAGCACTGCGTGTGTGCACAGGGGTGCAGAGACAGGAGGATGGCTGGGACTTAGCATGATGCAAGCCTAGCTCCAGGTTCAGTGAGAGACTCTGGGTAACAAGGCAGATAATAATATAGCATAACACCAGTATCAAGCTCTGGCTTCCACATAGGCATAAACACACACACACACACACACACACACACACACACACACACACACACACACAACTTTCACACAAATACATAATAAAAAAATCATAAAAAAACAAAAACACTCAATTACAAGGCTTTAGTGTAGTGGCCACAAGCAGACAATTTTCTGGGTTTAGTATTTCCCAGTAAAGTAATGTTATTTAATGGTTTGTTTAGGGGAATTTGGGACAAGACTGAATTTTTAGACGTTGGCCCTTAGAAGCATTTTCAGCTGACTACTGACAATAGATGGAGAGGAAATTTGCTTCCAATCAAGCAGATAAATTCATTTTAAAATACTGCTGGAAATTTTCTTAGAATCATGGTTCCCCTTGAATCCTTTATTAATAAAAGCGGAACTTTCTTCTACTGGGTTGGTTGGTTTTCCAGCATATTCTGTATTCAAGCAAATAGCTTCTACCTAAATACAATAAGACCAGCTGTGCAGTGCCTCGAACTGTAAAGACTCCCTCAGTAGCTGGGCAGTTCTATCAAGAGAGAAATGGAGGAGAATCTTTGGCCACCTACAAAATCAGAAGATTGGAAAATACCCTCTTGGTTACATCTTAGTCATCTTCCCCAGGGTCAACGTGAAGGTAAGGTGAGGGGGTCAGTGGAGACCTGGGAGATCTAACCCCTGTCCTAAAACACTCTTAATATGCACACACAACAGAGCTGAGATCTCTCAAGTGAAAGGATCCCACTTACTTGTGTTGATTCTAATGTTCCTTGACTTTTAACTCCATATGAGAAGCTTTGCTCATCGCAAACCCTCAGATAATGTCCTTATATTAATGATTTCCTCGGAACAGTGGTCTATGAGCCACTAATTGAAAGCTTATTGTTTTAATAATAACAGAACAAAGCTCAGGGAAATCACGTACCATGCTAGAATCCCCAACCTTGTAACCATCTCATATTTTTTACTGGACAACCTCAAAAAGGGGATGAATTTATGTACTACCTCTATATGGGTACGCTCATTCCTTGTGATTCACCTACACTGCTCTTTTGATTCACTGAGATTCTTCTCAGGAGAGCCTCTCTTGGGCCCCTTTGAACTACAGGCCATGTGAACAATCATGGGCACTATGGAAACACGAGCCTTGCAGTAACATCTTGTCCAGTCACACACAAAGACACATGGCTGGGCTCGCTCTAAGATGAGTGCGGAGGAAGATAAAAGACTGAACTCACATGCGAAGACCCTGCCTTTAATAAATGTTACCCTCACATCTGGTTTGCTGGCTGGGTTCCCCAGGAGTCATTCTGTGGACAGAACCAGCATCTCGGTTTCTTCCCCTAGAGTTAATGAAGGTTCGGAGTCACTGGCAGCAGGAAAACTTCTTTCTGACTCTTTTCTCACATCTGAGAGTCAGTTGATTTCTCTAAATTAAAAAATGACTGGGCTCACAAGTCAACCCCGTTGCTCAAAGTTTGAGAGAACTTTCAGAGTCAAAAATGCTAACCAGTCTGGCGTGGGACAGAACAGGGAACCAAAGCTTAAAAGGAGGCTTTGGCAGATTATAAAAACTCTTAATGGTAAGCAGAGGGAGCTCCCCACAATTACTGCCCCTCCCAACTCACCACTGTCCTGGCTGCTCATATCAGCGACTTTGATCTCAGCCCACTCTTCTGAATGTCTAGAATGGGCCAGGTGGGAGATTCCCAGGCTCCTGCGGACTCTACAGGGTTGAGTCTAAAAAAAAAAAAAAAAATGATCAATTGCCAGATGGCAGCTGAGCTATGAAGGCTCAGTCCCTTGTTTGTGTTAGTGGCAAGCTATTCTTCATTGTCTGTGTCCTGGAGACAAAGTGCAGGCCTCACTTGGGCCTGTCAATAGCAGTGACAGAACTGTAAAGAACTCAGCGGAGGGGGAGAGACATGATGCTTCCTTCCCTGGTGGGAACGGTTGTTGATCAGATCACCATGTTCAAATACCATTCCCAAACAATAGATGCAAAAAAAAAAAAAAAAAAAAAAAAAAAACTCTGGATCCGTAATCATCTGTGATACTGTGTTTCCTCAGTGCGAGCCCTCAATTTCTACAGGATGTGGTCTTTATCTTGATTGTTTTCCCTTGTACCAGGGCAGGGTCTGCCAATGTTTAATGTGCATACAAATCACCCAGGGATTTAGCTGAGCTACAGATTCTAACTCAAGAGGCCTGGGCTGGGTCCTGACGACGCTCGCCACATCTCTTAAGTCATTCTTCGGTGATGCTCCGGCTTCTCCTAATCTACCCAGCATCCTGAGCACCAAAGCTCCGGGCATATTAAATGGAGGGCTGAATCACTGTGATGGTTTCTGTCATGTGTTCAAACCAATTGTTAAGCAGTGGACTGGATTCCAAAACAGCTGCTTGGAGTTGGTGCTAAAAGTTAGGGATGGCCCGTCTTCCAAAACAGGACTCCTCCTGAGGCAACCTGACTGAAATGGGAGCACCTGCCCCTTTCAACCATTTCCTTTCATTTGTCATCATAGTTCATGAGCTTTGGAATTTTCCAGCTGAAAAATGAATGGCAAAGGGCATGCCATCACAGGCTTCAAGTGGCACTCGCTTGAACTTCTCTTCTCCTTTGCACACTAATGGAGATATCAGACCTCAAAGGTACCTCCGAATTCTCCTTTATCAACCCCACCTTTGCCAGACAAGGCCAAAGAGCAGAAACGGAATTAGGTCAACGTTTGAATGAGTGTTGTAGCGTTTTAAAATGCAATCCATTTGTATTCACTTTGGGCAACGTAAAGGTGAAACTCTGCATTTGAAAGGTAGCTCGATCAGGATCCTGTCCTCAGCCACCCGTCCTGTACATGTGGTCTCAAGTCTATCTATTCATTCAGAACAACCAACCAGGGGTCAGGAAACAAACAAACAAACAAATGCTTTGGGGCTGGTTAAAATACTGAATTAGCCTAGTCCTTCAGCTTGTGCAATAAAAAGTAGGATGATTATGGAAGGCATTGGACTCTAAGGATTGGTGAAAACAGGACCTTACTCAGGGAAAATAGGAGGACAAGGCAGAGGGTGTAGTCACGCCCACCAGTGCCTACTTTGTGACACTAATCCTAGGTAACCTTCAAGACCTGCTTTCACAATGTTCTGATCAGGCCAGGCAGGGTCAACCTCTCTCAACCCAAGCAGAATCAACCTCTCCTTATTACTATCCTAGCACTTACCATTTGACTTGGGGTCAATGCATCCTGCCTCCCTCTCTAGACTGTAGCCAGCCTGAAGTCGGGAAACAAACCTGCTTCATCTCTGAATCTCTCCAAGGGACATCACACATCTTTAATCTTAGCACTGGATATCTGTGAGTTCAAAGCCAGCCTGGTCTACATACTGAGCTCCAGGCCAGCCAGAGCTACACAGTGGGAACCTGTCTCAAAAAAAAAAAGTTGGAGAGGAAGTAGAGGCTTGAGAGATGGCTCAATGGTCACTTTGGCAGATTCACAGCTGCTTTTAGCAGATCTAGGGGATCCATTTTCCTCTTCTGGTCTCCATAGACATAAGCACTCATATGCACACACACACACACACAAGCACACTCATGTGTGTGCATGTTGAGGCTTCAGATTGATGTCATAGATCTTCGTTGACTACTCTTCTACCTTATCTTGAGACACGGTCTTAGGGATCAAACCCTGAGCTCACCATAGGGCTAGTCTTGCTAGCAAGTTTGCTCTGGGAATGCCATGTGTCTGCAAGCCTTAGAATTACAGGTGGGTTGCCAGGCCACCTCACATTCACTGGGTTCTGGGGACCCAAACCCTGGTGAGCAGCAAGTGCTTTAACCACCGAGCCATCCTCCCAGCCCTACTTATTTCTCTTAATAAACAGCACAGTAGCATTAGTCATGGGTGGTGTTTTAAACCTAGATGTTTCTGGAAGTCCTTATTTCCTCTAACTTCTTCTAGTCTGCTTTCTCAAGCAACCAGTTCTCCACGTCCTGCCCTGACTCTATCCTCCCATTCTTTCCCTCTGCCTTTTGCCAAATCAAAATGCAAGGCCATCATCTCTGTTTATTTTAAGAAGCCTCAACATGGGACATGGCTTCAACTGAGATTTTTCTGGAACTTTCCTAGAAGTCCCACCATAGAAACATAAATTGTGATGACATTCAAAACACACTTAAGTGGAGGTGGCAATTAACGGATTGAGTAGCACCAAATGTTATCAGTTCATTTTATTATCCTGAGCCCTTAAAAATACATCATGCTTTTTATGTTTATGATTGTAGGATGCTGCTGCAAAGTGGGGCCAGCATTACGTCTTTTGATGGTGGATTTAATTCAGTTTAACTGAACACACACAGACAGTATCCAGCAGTTCAAAAGCTTGTTTGTGTTGGGTACAAACTCATTGCTCTTCCTGTTTCAGGGGACTAGTTTTTATTTGCTTAGTCTCAGACTGATCCTCTCCTTAATTATACTGCTGATTTAGAGAAGTATTAATCAACAGCAAGCATATAATTTCTTTAGATTGCTACTAAAAGGAAATATTCACCTTAATATAAAGTTAATTTAAAAAGAAATAGGAACACAGTTGGTCTTTAAGCCGCTGATATTTTTGACATCTTTGAGATGTTTGATGTGGACTGCAAAACAAAGTGTGATGAATAACTCAAACATCCTAAGTCTTTTATTTTTTTAACCAAACCTTTGAATAATTCACAGGTTAGCTATCCTAAAGGAAACTCACTTTTTTATAAAGGTAAGACCTCGGTGTTGTCAACCTTGACCTTCTGAGGGCATAAAATAAACTGTAAAAGCAATAATCCTAAATTCTCAAGGTGTTAGTCCAAGTTTATGTCCTCAGAATTGATTTTATTTTCTCACTGGGTCATTAATGCAGCCTGGCTTCACCTACTGAGATGGCTCTCAGTATGAACTGATTAATGACGTCATCCTCTCTGTGGTTCAGTTTTACAGGGCACAGGTTATATTTAGAAACTTGTTAGCATTGGCATCCACTGGCTTTCTTTTATGGACAAGCCTTGTGGTACATTTCTTCTTACACTGGCACAAAATGTTGCTCTTTCTTTACTTTTCCCTTTCAGCAAGGAGAGGATAAACCTCTGTCATTTACAGAGATTTATGAATAAACTCCTTGAGAAGCCTTAAGAATCTGTAATGCTTTGCTCTGACTCTTGAATGTAAAAGGAAACACACAGGGCGCCTTCCTCTGACTTCGGCTGAAAGTCACTGTGGTCTTGATGGCTTTCCCTTCACAAAATTCTGTAAAACTTCCATTCACATCAGAAGTAAATACAGACCTCATTAATATCTTTGCATGTACATTGCTGTGAATGTTGTTCTGAATAACTTATTTGAGTCAATGCCCTATCGATCGCACCACTGAAAACCTGGCATTTGTAAATATTTCTCATTTTATGGGGTGATTATAGGGTGCTATGCCTTACACAAAATTCTCTTACAAGATGTTTCTATTCATTGACTAATACCTAAAGTGTTTGGCATCCTTGAATTTTTTTTTCAAAATTCAAAAGATCAAAATAAAATTTAAAAATAAATAAAAAGAAAACAAAGCCAGGTTTGGTGGCACATGCCTTTAATCACAGTGTTTGAGAGGCATTGGGAGGCATATCTCTGTGAGTTAGAAATTGGTCTGATCTGGTCTACATGGGGGAGTTTCATGCCAGCTGACGTTTCATAGTGAGACCTTGTCACAAAAAAAGAAAAAAAAAAAAACAATGCTGATATGAACATAGCTGAGCAAGTGCTCTTGTGGTATGATTGAGCATTTCTTGGGTATATGCCCAAGAGTGGTATAGCTGGATCTTGGGGGAGATTGATTCCCAATTTTCTAAGAAAGCGTCATATTGATTTCCAAAGTGGTTGTACAAGCTTGCATTCCCACCAGCAGTGGAGGAGAGTTCCCCTAGTTCCACATCCTCTCCAGCATAAAGTGTCTTCAGTGTTTTTGATCTTAGCTATTCTGACAGGTGTAAGGTGGTATCTCAGAGTTGTTTTGATTTGCATTTCCCTGTTGATTAGGGATGTTGAGCAATTCCTTAAATGTCTTTCAGCCTTTTGAGTTTCTGCTATGTTCATATCAGCATTGTTTGTAATAGCCAAAACCTGGAAACAACCTAGATGCCCTTTAACTGAAGAATGGATAAATAAATTATGATACATATACACAATGGAATACTACTCAGCAGAGAAAAACAATGACATCATGAGGTTTGCAGGCAATGGATGGATCTAGAAAAAATCATCCTGAGTGAGGTAACCCAGACTCAGAAAGACAAATATGGTATGTACTCACTCATAGGAGGATACTAGAGGTGAAACAAGGATGACTGGACTGCTACTCACATCACCAGGGAGGCTACCTGTAAAACAGGACCCCAAGAAAGACACGGGGATCGCCCAATGATGGAGAAATGGATGAGATCTACATGAACAACCTGGACATGAGTGGGAGTAATGAAGGGCGAGGATGGAGGGAAAGAGAGCCTGTGGGAGCGGGAGATCCCAGCTGGATCAAGAACAGAGAGCAAAGCCAGGTGGTGGTGGCGCACGCCTTTAATCCCAGCACTCGGGAGGCAGAGGCAGGTGGATCTCTGTGAGTTCGAGGCCAGCCTGGTCTACAGAGTGAGTTCCAGGAAAGGCGCAAAGCTACACAGAGAAACCCTGTCTCGAAAAACAAAACAAAACAAAACAAAAAAAAAACAAACAAACCAGAGAGCGAGAACAAGGAATAGGAGACCATGGTAAATGAAACCACACGAGAAAAGGAAGAAACAAAGTGCTCGAGAGGCCCACAGAAATCCACAAAGATACCCCCACAATAGACTGCTGGCAATGGTCGAGAGACAGCCCGAACTGACCTACTTTGGTGATGGAATGGCCAAACACCCTAATAGTCATGCCAGAAACCCCATCCAAGGACTGAGGAATCTGGATGCAGAGATCCACGTCAGGCCCCAGGTGGAGCTCCAGGAGTCCAGTTGGTGAGAAAGAGGAGGGTTTGTATGAGCGAGAATTGTTGAGACCAAGGTTGGAAAAAGCACAGGGACAAATATACAAACGAAAGGAAACACATGAACTATGAACCAATAGCCGAGGAGCCCCCAACTGGATCAGGCCCTCCAGATAAATAAGACAGTTGATTAGCTTGATCTGCTTGGGAGGCATCCAGACAGTGGGACCGGGTCCTGTCCTCAGTGCATGAACTGGCAGTTTGGAAACTGGGGCTTATACAGGGACACTTGGCTCAGCCTGGAAGGAGGGGACTGAACCTGTCTGGACTGAATCTACCAGGTTGAACTCAATCCTCAGGGGAGTCTTTGCCCTGGAGGAGATGGGAATGGGGGGTGGGCTGGTGGGGTGGGAGGGGGGAGAACAAGGGAATCTGTGGCTGATATGTAAAATTAAATTTAATAAATAAATTTTAAAAAAGAAAAAAAAAGTTGTGTTCTTTAATACCAAAGTTAACTCAAGTGTCTTAAAACTACATAGGTTCATAATTTTTCTAAATTGAAAGAAAACCAAGGATCAAGGTTGAATTTACTTGAGTTCAAATCCAGTTGATACATCAAAGGTTGTCCACATTCACTGCTCATTTCTGCCTAGGTTTCCATATCCACAAGCATCTTGGTCTTGACCCCATCTCAATGGCAAGGTTTCAAAGAACTCATTCTTCCCACTGGCTGAGGAGTTCTGAGCAGTTAGAGTTTTCAGCGTTGACCCCAGCAGTTTACAGCATTCTGTGAAGCAAGCCAAGCACAGATCACGAAGTCCAGGTTCATCTGTACCATGTTTCCTTTCTTTTCAAATATATGTAGCTCTGGGCATTCATGTATTTGAAATTTAGTCAAAGATTTTCCTAGTGTTTTAGTGTGTCCAATGACATACTCACTTTTCATTTGTGCCCAGAATATTTATTGTATACTTGCTGCACAATATCTGACAGAACAACCTTTATATTTGATGATTCCCACCCCTACGGAACAACCTTTATATATGATTCTCACCTTCTCAAATTTTAGCAAGAACTATGCTTGCCGCCGTTTGCATTGAAAACTGAATGTAACACGAATTGCTAAAATGATCTTTAAAAAAAAAAAAAAAAAAAAAAAAAAAACCAGAGCCAGATATTGGGGTAAATGTTGAAAGATCAGAGATACAAAGGAACAAGCCACTGCCACATCTTACCTCTAGGACTCCTCAGCTTAAAAAAAACCTTCATTTCCTGTCTCCTCATGCCTTATATACTTTTCTCTGCCCAGCCATAACTTCCTATCTCAACCTTCCTAATGCCGAGATTAAAGGCATGTGACTTCCAAATACTGGCATTAAAGGTGTATGGCACCACTGTCTGGCTTCTATGTTTAATCTAGTAGCTTTTTCTGTTCTCTAATCTTCAGGCAAATTTTATTAGTGTACACAATATATCACCACATTTCCCCTTTTTTGTCTAAAATAATAAAAAGGTTATAACTAATATAAGAAAACTATATACAATAAGTATATACAATATATACAGTCAAGAATTACATTAACAATGTCTAGTCTATAAACATTTGACAAATTCAGAAAAAAAATATTCCATTATTTATCCTATTTGGGGGAGTCTGAAATGTTGTACCTAATTCACTTTCTATCCTAACTTGTATTACCAACAGAAAACTATCTTTTGATATCGTTCAAAATTATACACTTTACACATCTTTAGTGAGTTTCTTTTCTGAATTTGTTAACAAGGAAAACTATGACTATAACTAGTCTTCAACTCCCTCAGAGACTGGAGAAGGAAATAATATTGATGCAGTAAGCAAGAAGTGCAAACAAGCAACTTCCAAAAAATGTGAGAAATGACAGAAACAGCTGGCTGCCTGGACAGTCACCCAAGGTTCCTCTGCAATGTTGGGGCATCCATCTTTGGCCTACAGGCCTAGAATATATGACAAACTTATCTGTGAAGCAGGATTTTCTGAAGGGCCTTACTACCTTGTCTTGGCAAGGCTCAGCAGTCTTTTCTTTTGTGTCCTGCTTGTCCATTTGGATAGCATACTATCAGCAATGGAGGCAAGGGCATTTCTTGCCCAGTTGCTGACTTGCCACAAAGAAAGTAAATTCCATGTGGAGTTTTTTTGATGCCCATCATCTTCTCTGAAGTAGATTGGTGCTGCCAGGAGCAGACATGTCTCATAATCACAAAAAAATAAGAATATATGTTATTAAAACAACTTAATGCCATATTCTGTAGAGCTCTGAAGTGTTTGAAGATGACCTATTTAAAATATATCTGTTGGACCTTGAAAACATGCCTAATATGACTACAAGTTCAATTGTAATAACTGACTACTAACTTTCATTTCTTTATATCCTAATTAGTTGGTAATAATAACTTTCACTGACTAGAAATTTTCACTATATTGTTAAATGAACTGTATAGGTACAAAACTTTGAACAAGGTTAGAAGTGTATATGTAGTATGTTCTAACAAAATTAATCTCAAATTTGGGTCAATATGCAAAACTTGTATACAATATACAAAAATCCAATAAAATATAAAATATTTAAGGCTAGTAGTTGCTTTTTAAAAGTAGATTCCAATAATCTACCTTTTTATCTTATCATATCTATATCCTTGCTTTTTTCTTTTCAGAGTAGATTCAATAATCTACCCTTTTATCCTATTATTTCTATATATTACATTTCTATATCATGTACTCCTTTCTTTTAGAAAGAAATTGACTATGACCAGTAACAATTTTTAACCAACCCCTAAACAAAGACGAACATTCATAATCCATTTTGGGGAAATATAGGTATAGTTTTTTAGGCTACTTCCTGCTGACTAGGAGCACTGGTAGTCCTATGGGGACACAAAGAAAATTTAGGATTATGGTCAAGTCAGGATTAGAGTAGTCTGTAAATATCCTCTCAGCTAGACATCTCGATATTGTCCTGAGCAGTTTGTAGTCCTGAGCCAATCTTTGGGTGGTGTTTGTCAGCTTGGTGGCACTATAATTATCCTCATGGAATCATCATTGTGGGGTTGTATCATCTTTTCAAAAACTTCAAAGGTCACTATTAGGCATGGTCATGGTTCACTGCAGAAAATCTTTTTCATAGGACATTTTTCTCTGGATGATTTGTCCTTTTTCTTCAGATGTCCCATTTGTCCAGTGTTCTTTAGATTCCTTAGCCTTCATTCTTCTGAAAGACAAAAACAAATCTATTCGCCAACCCTAACCCTAGAGTTTCCAAATATAATCTTTATCAATTTTGATTTATAGTTTTTTCTGATATTTTGTTTTCTCTTCTATTGCTGTTCTATCACCCTGAGCAGTGTGGTTTTTTATAATAGGCATTAGGTTCTTTAATTGCTCTGGGAAAAAGTTTGTTTCATGGTGATGGAAAAGGACTGAACCAAATTTGATATGGGGGCCTGCAAGTGGCCCCTCAGGGAGCTTCTTGATGGCAAAGGATTACCTTGAGTGTCCCTTGTTGATTTATATTCCCTAGTTCAATGTCTGCCTTTGCCACATCTTTAGCATAATCCAGAAGGGAGGGACATTCTATTGGGATTATTCCTAGCAAAAACATTGTTTCTAGAAACATCCTGTGTACAGTCCCTTTTTAGGTGACCTTGTTTACCGCAATTGAAACATTGCTTACTGAAACATTATAAACAATTGAAACATTTCTATTTTTCTTCAAACCTCTGGAAATCACCTCTCCTATCCAAGCATCATCATGATCATGAGATTCACTATTAGTTGTGTCTCAGATCCATTCCTCCAAAGGTGCTGATCTTGCCTCTAGTAGACTAATTACCCTTTTGCATTGTGCTTTAGCATTGTCAAAAGCCAGAGATTCAATTACTATCTGTCTAGCTTCTGAAATTAGTATCATTCTATGTACTGCTGAAGTCAGTCTTTGTAAAAAAAAAAAAATCAGTGAAGGTTTCTTTTGAGCCCTGTATAACTTTTGTAAATGACTCAATTTTCTTTCCTATTTATTCAGTTCTGTCCCAAGCATTCAAGGCTGCCATGCAGCATAAATCTAGGGTGTAGCCATCATATAAAGATTCTTTGTATATCAGTATAATTACCTTCTCCAAGAAGTTGATCTTGGGAAATTTCCATACCTCTAGCCCTACTTTAATGTTCAATGGTCTTTGCCTCAACTTTTCACCAGGACCTCCAGTGTAATTGAGGACCAGCCTCTAACATGGCTGTAACCAAATCTCTCCAGTCTTGAAGGACACTTCTATTACAAGTTGTCCATGAGTTTAACATCTGCTTCATGAAAGAGGAGTGGATGCCATATGGGACTATTGCTTCTTTGAGTCTCCTCAAATCTAACATTTGCACAGGAGTCCAATAAGCTCATACACAGCCTTGAGGATATCTATCATTTGGCAGTTCTTGTAAGGTTACTGGATAGATTAAGGCTGGCTGTTTGAAAGCCTTAGGCTGTTTCTCTGTAACCTTATACTGCAATGCTGAGACTGGTTCTCCTTTAAATTTTTCTGTCTGGGTCTGGATATTTCTATGGTCTGTTTTAATAAGTTTTTCTACAACTTTTATTTTGGCATTCATTTTAACCAACTTTTTTAATGATAGAAGTGGTCAAACAAATAATATTTATAGTTGATATTACATAAATCCCATCAACATTAATTATCCCCTCATTTAATTGTTTCATTTTCAGACCACTAGGCATATTATCAAACAGAGACCAAACTCCCTCCATTGTAAAAATATTTCCTATTTTTTCATGTGGGGGAAAAAACTTTTTTTAAGTAATTCCTCCTTTTAAGAAATCTTTATTGACTCACCAAATCTGCTTTATTGTCTCACTCAATGGTGATTCAGATAACAGTGTGGCAGCAGCCTGAGGAGGGGGCCCAAGGAAAGTCAAAACCCACCAGGAGATGAAAGAAGTGAAAGATCCAGCCCTATGTACAGGGAACTTGTGAAAGTGGCAAACCTATGGAGTTTGCTGCAGAGAGACTGCAACAAAACTTAGCCAGCAGGTTGGGGACTCTGGCTGTGTGTAGTACCAGCCTGAGCCACAGGCTAGCAGCTTTTTCATGAATTTGTGCCCAAAACATTGGGTGCCAGGTGTAACACAAATTGCTAAAGTGGTTTTTAATTAAAAAAAAAAAAAAAAAACCCGGAGCCAGATATTGGGGCAAATGTTGAAAGATCAGAGAGACAAAAGAACGAGCCACTGCCACCTCTTACCTCTAGGACTCCTCAGCCTGAAAAAGCCTTCAGTTCATGTTCCTGTCTCCTCACACCTTATATACCTTTTTCTACCCAGCTATCACTTCCTGTGTCAACATTCCTAATGCTGAGATTAAAAGTGTGTGACTTCCAAATACTGGGATTAAGGGTGTGCACCACCACTGCCTGGCTTGTATGTTTAATCTAGTGGCTTGTTCTGTTCTCTGATCTTCAGGAAAATTTTATTAGGATACACAATGTGTCACCACAACTGAAAAACAGCATCATTCATTCATTCAAAGCAAAACAAACAGATCTGATGGTTAAATAGAGTCTTAAACAGATGCAAACCCAGCAACCATCCTGTGGACCAGGTTAGTACTAGTTGCAAGTGCATGCAAGCTTGACACATTGCTTCAGCACGTGTTTCAAAAGTAGAGATGATGGACATTTTAGTCTTCATAAAACATGCCCTCTCTACAGACTTTATATATATATATATAGTAATTCTATGTAGATATTTCCCTATCAAAATTAGGGTTCAGTAGCTATTCTACTGTGGGAAGAGAGATTTAAAAATTTGAGAACTAAGCTTCGATTTACATGAGCCCAATTGTGGTTTAAAGCAACTAAATACAAGTACCAAAATCTAAGACGTTTTATGGCTCACATGAGGAAATGATTCTAAATCCCTGTTTTTTTCCAGCAGGGAATTCCTTTGGTGTGTTTTGGAAACAATTCTATAAATGTCAGTATGTTTTATGCTAATTCTTCATATACAATGCATTAATTTTATAGGGATGTAAATCATGAGATTTTATTATTCCTTTTTCATTGTGTGCTTCTTTGAGAAGAATCATGACTCCTTGATTTATCTTTATACAATGTTTTAATTGTCGGTACTGGCTTTTTAATGGTGGGTCAGATTCCCTCAGAATTGAACTTGCTGATTATGTTTGTATAGATGCCAATACATAGATTCATTATCTTTATTAATAGTGTCTCTGAGAGCTTGCCTTCTACTGATAGCATATAACTTTGCAGTGTGTGTGTTAACACATGCTCATGCATGTGTGTGTGAATGCACATACACACATATGTGTGCATGCACATGGAGGCCAGATGTTATCTCTTCCTCTATGACTTGCCACCTTATGATTTAAAGACTGGGTCTTCCAGTGAGCCTGGAACTCACCCAATGTCTAGACTAGCAAGTCAGTGAGTTCCAGGGATCTTGCTTTCTGCATCTCAGTGGTGGGATTGCAGGTGCATGTTACTGTGCCCAGCTTTTTATGTAGAAGCTGGGTATCCAAACACGGGTCCTTAAGCCCGAGTAGCAAGTAGTTTGCTGACTGAGCCATCTCCCCAGCCCCTGGTGCTTTATTTTTTAAATTCTTAAGAATCTGCTCTTGATATGATATGGGTAATCATGATAATGTTTACCTGCACTTATATTTTCCTCCATTTTGCACACACATACACACACACACACACATACACACTCACATGCGTGCACACACACAGGGATGTGTTACACACACAGGGATAACATTTCCCTCCCAGTGTTCCACTGAAGATCAAATCAGCTCATCATATCCTAAAGTTTCTTTATAAGTTTTAGACCCCGGATCAAAAGATTAGCTTCATTTAATTTATTATGTTCATTTAAAAGAGCCAAGTAAAGTGTGGGCTTAGTGTTGCCAGCCTGTGTCTCTTAGAAAAGGATGGAAATCGACTTCAGTGAATTATAAAAGCTACAATCTCCTAATAATATTTATATTAAAATGATTTATGATTTGTTAATACTTATAAAAAAAATAAAAATTAACCACTGCTTGGATTTTAGTGTGTTCTTTACATGTCATTTTGCTTTTTACAAAACATACACGCTGTCTTCACTTAGAGATATATTGTAAGCACTTTCCTTTAACTATACAGTCTGCTGACATATATTTTGTAATCACACATACTGTATGATAGATTTCGTTTTTAAAAGGTACTGTAATAGCCTTAGGCTACTTCTTTGGAGTGGTCTCTTCAGCTGCTTCTCTTTCTCTTTTGTTTCTCAGAGAAACAAATTCTGTTGTCAAGTTTTCTATCGTTCAGAAAACACCACTATACTGTAACCTCACAAAGCATAGGAAACAATGTCTATGCTTGTTGATCAGAAATACAGGGGTGATTTGTACCCTGGGAAGAGACTCTCCAGATCCCAGCCCCCAGCTGATTTGGTAGTATTTTCAAAACTTTAACGATTTCCATTTTGATAGCTAGAGACTGATATCCGTGCTCTTGATATGGTTTGAATAACAATGATACTATTTTTCCTGTACTTACATTTCCCCCAATTTTATTATATTAGTACTTCTGTTTGTCTTTTGGATATACTTTAGTTGTCATTGTGAGAAAAAAGTTAGGTTTCTGTTTAGAAATGTCCATAGTGCATTAATATTTCATAAATGCGTATCCAAAATTTTCTTTATGTGAATGATTTTATTGGTGAGCCTACAGTTTTGATTGGTCTGGCATATATCTTGGTATATCACATAAATATGTATCATCAAAGTTTTCTTTCTAAATGTATTTACTGGATCATAGCATGTTGGTTTCATAAATTTCCCAAGTAGCCACACAGCAAAGCCAGCTTCCGACATGCCTGTGATTAATGATGGGAAAGCCTTTCACAGAGCTCTTGTTATAAAATATATACACATGAGTAAGAGCTTTCCTGATGCCAACAGCAATAGTCTGAAAATATTTATTTTAAAATTCATTTAAATAAATGAAAACTCATGAAATTTTATATTTGAAATGTCATGTTATCATATTTTAAATGTTTTTATGTAAATGGTTTCCATGGGTACACATTTTTCCCATGAATCACTTTTTTTACACAATTCACCAATTTCATAATTCTGGATTTACCCCTATTTTACCTAAATTATGGTTGTTTTCTAAAGTATTATATAATCTAATGGTAAATATCCTCCCACATTATTCTGATTTTAAAATTATGTTCCTAGAAATTTGAGTCCATTTGATTCTTCCCAATGAAATTCAAAGCCATTATGTTAAGTTCCAAGAAAGTTATAATGGGTTATTAATTTAAATGACCTTAAAAATAAAACTGATTTGAAAGAATTTTTTTTTTTTGGTTTTAGAAAATTTTTATAGAAAATAAATATATTTCCAAAATATTTATTGGCATTTATTCACAGTACACTGTGTTGGCTTTCAGTTGTATCAGGCATTTGATCATAATTAGTCCCTCTTACCCCCTCCTCTTAGTCCCACCCACTGGCCTTTCCCCTTCTGCTTATTTATGGCTTTACATATCTAAAAAGAACTCGAGGACACAAAAATGAGAGAAAACGTGTTATTTGTCTGTCATTTACTTCACTTAATATGAAGATTCTCAGATTCATCTGTTTTTATTTTAATTGTATTATTTCATTTTGATATTATTAAAAATGTGATAGGGCCTTCTCCCCATTATTTTTTGGAATAGTACTGTTGGCATCTAAAAGTTCATTATTTGTGTGCATATACTTTATTACAAGCTGCCCTATGAAAGCCATCCCATTAGCCAGGTGGTGGTGGTGCACGCCTTTAATCCCAGCACTCGGGAGGCAGAGCCAGGAATATCTCTGTGAGTTTGAGGCCAGACTGGTCTACAGAGCGAGATCCAGGAAAGGCACAAAACTACACAGAGAAACCCTGTCTCGAAAAACCAAAATAATAAAAAATAAAAAGTAAAAAGTAAAAAAAGAAAGCCATCCCATCACAAACATAGGTATGCTGGAGGCTGGCCCTGCTGAGTGGTTACTTGGGAAATCTGACGGAACATTCCAAATCTAGCATGTTAGCAGGTGGCTTTAACCTAGTGATTCCTTTGTTAACTAATTTAGACAGATTTTCATTCATTCACTCAGCAAATATGTCTGACTCCTCTATAGTCTATGGGTATAACCAACAGAAAGGTAAGTGAAGGACAGCAGCCTTGGGAAAGCCCCCTTGAGCAACTAAGGGAGGGCGGTTCCTAACATCCATCAGTCTGTCCATCATCTCACTCTAATGGCTTCTAATAGCTTTCCCACCTTGTTGAGCTTCAAACTTGTATAAGGAACTTGATAAAATGCCAACATCCAGGCCTAGTTTTCTTTCTCTGAAAAGCCTAGGCATCCACATCCCCTCTCCAGGTAATTCTGAAATGCGCCACATTTAAGCTCTGTAACCTAAAACATCACATATAAATGTTTTACCAAACATGCTTAGCTCTCAAAACTGATTTAAGTGGTAGCTGCCACCACTGTCCTCATTTCACAAGTGAGTCTACTGAGGCTCAGCGAGATGAGATGAGGGAAGGCACCTGACACTTGCCTGGAGGATAGCTCAAGTAGGTGGGACATACATAGTCACTTCATTCTCTGTGATCACTCTCCTGGGCCCCATTAACCTTCACCTCACTTAACTTTAGTATTCATGCATTTTTTTTTGTATGCTCTTTCCAGGCTTTTGGTGATAATGAACTAACTTCAAATGCCACAAATAAAAATAACAAATATGATAAATGTTAAACATTTAGTCAAACATAGACTTGAAAAAAAACCAAGAAATCACAAAGTCATCCATTTATTCAGTTATGAACAGCCTTTTAAAAGGTGAATACCAAAAGTAGTGGTTTGAATGTAAACGTTCCCTGTCAGACTCAGGTCTTTGTTTGTGGAGGTATGGGGGTGTGGCCTTGCTGGGGGAAGTACATCACTGGGGACAGGCTTTGAGAGCTTAAAGACTCAAGCCACTCCCAATTTTGTCTCTGATTTGTGCCTGCATTTGAAGACATGAATCCTTATATTTGCTTCAGATGTGGTGCCTTTGTCCCATGATACTGATGGACTCTAGCCCTCTGGAATTTTTTTTTTTCAACTTGATACACATTTATATCTTTTTATTGTTATTATAATTTTATAATTGAATTTAAATTTACACATCAGCCACAAATTCCTCTGTCCTCCCTTCTCCCACCCCACCCCGTGCTTCCCCCAATTCACCCCCATTCCCATATCTTACAGGACAAGGACTCCCCTGGGGATTCAGCTCAGCTTGGTAGACTCAGTTGGGGCAGGTCCAGTCCTCTCCTCCCTTCACTCAGGCTGAGCAAAGTGTCCCTGTATAGGCCCCAGGCTTCAAAAAGCCAGCACATGCGCTAAGGCAGGTCCTGGTCCCACCGCCTGGGGGTCTCCTAAACAGTCGACTGTCTCACTTATCCGCCCTCTGGAATTTTAAGCCCAAAGAAGGTTTTCTTTCTGTAGGATGCCTTAGTCATGGTGTCTTACCACACCAATGGGAAGGTAACTAGTACCCCAAATAAATGAAAGCAAGAAGAGTAGGAAGGGAGGGAGGGAGGGAGGGAGGGAGGGAGGGAGGGAGGGAGGGAGGGAGGGAGGATCAGAAGACAATTGCAGAATATAAAGCATATTTCTTAATGGAGTGTGCTCACACAAATGATTTTAAAAAATATTAAATAAAAAGAGAAATGAATAAATCTACAACCAACAATATTTCCCCCCCTCTCTGGATCATGGCTGAATTACTTTTCTTCTAGTACATTTCTGTATTACCTAATTTATTTTCTTATAGCATACATTGTTTCTATATTCTGAAAAAACTCTTCAATGAACATTTTTAAGAGTAGAAACATAAATGGATTTATGAATAGAGACTTGTGGACTTTCCAGACAGGGGGCTCACACAGAGAAAATTAATTCACCTATACTAACTGAAAAAAACATGGTCATATATTAAATCTATCAAATAAAATTTTGTTCTACATAAAAAAGGTAAGTATGCAGGAAGAAAATGTCAACAATATTCATATCTCTCTCTCTCTCTCTCTCTCTCTCTCTCTCACACACACACACACACACACACACACACACACACACACACACACACACACTTCAAACTTGTATAAAACCTTTTGGTTTTCTAAGAAACCCAGCATAAGTTCTAACATCCTAAGAAGTTTGTTAGGCATTCATCAGTATAAAACTCCTTTGCAAGCTTAGCATACTGAACTTAAAGCTGCCACCCTAAGTTGCTTTGAGGAATTTGTCCAAGTCGATCAATGAATTTAGTATTTTTGCATGGGACAATGATAATTGGTATCTGAGATGTTTCAAATGTGCAGCCAGCATTAGAAGTAGAAGAAGAGTTTCAAAATATGCTTTTCTAACTTGAATTCCTATGCTAATTTTACTGTTTCTGGCCCCAAGGAATAGAGTGCCCACATAGAGAAGTCTTAAGAATATTGCTTACAAGGTTTGTCATTTTTATGATATTTAAGGGCCAGCAAGCAAGCTCAGCAAGCCTGGCAACCTGAGTTTGAGTCCCAGAGCCCACATAAAGCAGGCAAGAGAAAGCTGACACTACCAGGTTGTTCTCTGGTCTCCACACACATGCTGTGAGATATGTGTCCATATACAAATAACACATGCACACATGTGTGCGCATGCGCACACACACACACTGATAATTGTAAGATACTGAGCCGTGTTTATCTTGAAGAACCTATGTTCCCATCATTACAAATACCTTAAGGAAATATCTATTTAACTGCAATGCTAATATAGGTGATTCTAACATCATACTTTACTTACATATAAAATTAAAATAAATAAAGATTTCAAAGTTCCCCCAAAGAAAGCAATGAAGTATTTTCGTTGTGGCCTTTCCTTTCCAATTGGAAAACCCAAAACTTTGACATCTTAGGAATTTAAACAAAGTGAAAGCTAACCTTTTTGCTGAGGTATATAAAAATATATCTCTTTAATGTATTTGTAATTGTGCATGGAATTACAAAATATTTATTAGTTTACAGCAAAGATATCTGATATAATTAGTAAATGTTCAAACATTTCAGCAGATCTCAGATGTTAATTTTTAATAACTATACTAGTAATGAGCTAATGTCCATGTTTAATTATTAACATATTAAATTATATATTCAAGGAAATGTCTTCTTTATACATTTATTGGGTACTTGCTATTCACATTATTTTAGCATATGTTTTGGCTGACCAAATTCATGACACCCACTTCTAAGTCAAGTCATTGGGAAAGTTTATGTGAAGGAGCTGGTGTTTGCCAGTAGTGCTTCGTATTCTTTAATGTTCTGTAGTACCAATTAATAACCTTCACAGGACAGAGACCATAGATTTATTACAGATGCTTAGAAGACTTCCATCCCATCAGCAAAATATGAAAGAATCAACATCATGCTTCTGCTTCTAAAAATGTTTAATACTGGCTAGCAACTGAAACAGAATTCTGTATGTAAGAAGGATAAATACCTCATATAGGAAGGATAGAGTTAAAGCATGATCTCAGTTTACAAGTTCAGTAGGACTTGGAGGACAACTTACAGGGGTTTATTCTTTCCCTCCATCATGTCAGACCAGGGATCTATCTGGTCCTTACATGGCAATAAGCACCTTTGCCAAGCTGAGCCATCTCTCTGGCCCCAGGAGGAGATTTTAGTCATTAAAATATACCTGAGTTCTGAAGTTTGGAAATCTAAGTTCAAATCTTAGGTCAGAGTTTTGATGAGTGAACTAGTGAATATTAAACAGGTTTCTTAAAGGGTCTAGACCCTTGTCCCATACTTACACAATAATGATAAAAAATATGTACTCTGTATTTGTTGATGTTTATCAAAGAGAGGAAAGGTAAAGCAACTGACGTGAACTGAAAAGAATGTAGTACTCATTTGATGAAGCAAATCTTAGAGTATTTAGGTTGTTCCATTTATCCCTACACTATCAGAGATGTACTCCTCATTGTAGTTTACACACAGGGAGGGAAGAAGCCATGTGATGCTATGCTTAGTGTGCCTATGATACTATATGTAACCACAGTATACATGGATTCTGGTAGAGCTGGCCATGTAGCTTCAATGTAGGACACCTTGCTGGCAGGCAAGGCTCGGAACTTGCTCTCCAGCACTGTAAAACCTGGAGGTTCGTTGTTTATGATCAAGAACAACAGTTCAACTACACTCAAAGTATCAGCTCACAAAGGAACTGTCTATGAGCGGTGATTTCAAATGGAGGACTGTTCTTACTTCACCACAGTCAGACTCATACTTCCAAGGAGTGGTTGAGCCTGATCCACTAGCCATCATAGAGGGCAGGAGACATATCATTAAATTGTGCCTTCTGGAACCCACTTATATAGTGCTCTTGTGATGACGCAGTTCTACCCCAATTTCTTCACCTCACTCCCATTCCATACTCTGTACTTTTCAGTGCATTCTCAGCAGAGAGGGGATCATCAGCTACTGTTTTTTCACAGAGATCAACTACATGGCTTGCTTAGATCAATGGATAATAACAAATAGGATACAAGGAAAATTCTGATTCAATTTGGACTTGTTCTTTCATGCCCTGGGACACTGCCACCAAAAACATTCCAGGACTAGCTTGATGAGAAGCCCACAGCTGCCCAAGTTGACAGACATCTGACATCCAAATATGTGTACCTACAGCTAAGAACCAGCACAGCCACCAGCCAAACCCCACTAGTCTCCAAATATATGAAGGCAAGTGGATTAAATGACACTGAAACATCATTGCTGTTTGTTACACTGTTTATTTTGACAACAGGTAACTTACATCAGTTCCATAAATACAGACCTATATACATGTATATATCCATGTAGACACAGACGTGATAGTATTTTGAGCTGAGAAAACATCCCCCAAATAATCTATTTTATGCCTACTTGTTAATCTTTTCAGAAGCTTATAAAATAAATAGGATAAATTTTAAATTTTGATCACTGTTTCTTAAAAGGTACAGGACGGTGAATTTTAGAATGAATGCCCACTTCAGGTTCAAGGTTAATGATCCACACCTAGATATGATAGACTTCTCACTGGTGCCTAATCTTCCAACAGTAACATGAGTCTTTATGTAAGAGCTAAATAAATATTTTCAACAGATTAAGTTGCATGCAGTCTAGCCCATGCACACAACTCTTGAATAGATGTTGACATCACAGGCACATTTCTTCCACAAAAGCACTTATATCTTTAGATGTTCTTTTCTAAAAAATATCAACAAGCAGTCCAAAATGTTCATGTCCTCACATTACTTCAAATCCCTTTATTTCCTGCAAATTCCAGGTGCTGATCAGTTCCCTGAGCTCCAGAGGAATCTATCGAACTGCCAGCTAAGCATTGCCACTGGGAGGTGTCAGGCACCTGCATCCCAACATATCCAGTGCAGAAGAAGTTGGTGGTTTTCAAATGAAACCTGTCATTGATTTCCCAACTCTGAGTGGCTCCAGCCATCACCAGGACAAGACTTGAACATCACCCTGCATGGTTTGCATGTGTCCAGAACCCATCTCCCCAAGTTGGGAGACGAAAAGAAAATGCTTTACACTCCTTTGAAAATATTCATCCCATTCTTCTTAGCTTATGTGAGCCAAGGTTTCGTTTTTGGTTTTTCCCTTTAGTAATCCATTCCCATCAGGAGAAAAAGAATCATTCCCATCTATTTTATATAATAACCCATTTAGGTGTTTTAGCATAGCTCAAAGGGGAAACAAAACTTAAGGCTCAGTTTTTTTTTTTAACAATAATATAAATCCACCACTTGCTTTTATAAATCCATGGATAATTTTGAGGGAAAAAAAAACCTTCAGAAAAGTATGAGGAAGTAGGGTACACCCTCTCTAATCAACCTTCCCCCCCAAAAATCAAATGTTTCCATGCAAGAGTTAAGGAGAAAAATAAGAGAATTTGAAAGTTAAAATACACACACAGCGATCCGACTTGAATGTACTGAAGAAATTGCTAATGCCTGCACGCTCCATGCTTTTCAGTGGCCTGCTGCCTGAACTTAAACAGAGCTTCAATAAAAGTCATACAGAAAAAATAAATGGAATGGAATCCAAGGAGCTCAGCAATTATGTTAGAAATGTTTATCTAAGGAAGAAAGAAACTAAACATCAATTTTTAAATCCTTTTTCATTATAAAATTTAAAGGGACCAAAAGTTTCTCTCCAGATTGAGCTGGGCAAATGAAATGCATGTGTGTTCGTATTAGTCAGGGTTCTCCAAAGAAACAGTGTGTGTGTGTGTGTGTGTGTGTGTGTGTGTGTAAGAGTATTATGATTGGAATATATATATATATATATATATATGTATGTATGTATGTATATGAGATTTATTAGAGAAATACGACATATACATATATTATGAGATTTATTATAGGAATTGGCTTGGGGCTTTGGAGTCCAAAGTTTCCACCGTCTGTCTTTTGCAAGTTAAAGAACCAGGGAAGCTAGAGTTATCTAAAAAGCTAAGGTGTGAGAAAGGATGATGGACATGTTGATGCTGTAGCTCTCTGTCTGGTATGTCTGGGTTCTGAAGTTCAGAATCCAAAGCTATGGTTCTAGAGGTGCGGGTTTGATCTCCAGCAGAAAGAGACAGTTCTCTCTTCCTTCATATTCTATTTTATTTCGGTCTCAATAAAGTGGATGATGCCCACTTACAGCTGCTTTTCCCGGGTCACCAATTCAAACGCTAATTTCTTCCAGAAATAACCTCATCAAGTGATCCTCAATATCCATGGAGGGGAGTGATCATGTTTTACCAGCTATGTGGGTATCCCTAAGACCTATCAAATAATGTTTTACCAGCTACCTAGGGCATACCTAAGCCCAGCCAATTTGTCATATAAAATTATCCTCTGTAGTGTGCAATATACATTGGTGTGTCCCAAATGAGACTGCCATGTGGCTTATTCATCTCTTCCTTATTGTGAAATCTTAAAGGCTCACATCTAATCTTCAGTCTAGGAATCGGAGCATACAGGGGTCTTTATAATGATTCCTCTTATTCAAAGCAGATGTGTTTCTGCCGATGTGAAAGGTACAAGTAAGCTGTTAATGGAACTAATGTGGTGATCACTTTCCTTCATTTTGGGCTGTTCATGGGTAGTAACACACTGACCTGATGCATCTGGATGTGAATGTGTGTGTCCTTGTCTGTGGCCAATGTCTGTGGGCGGGGGTTATTTAAAGATATGACACCATTCCCATTGTAGGATGTTTTCATTTTCACATTAATCAAGAAGCATACTTCACAAACACTTGCCTCTACGGCTGCATCTTGAACACAGCACAGAGGGCGTCAGAATTGAAACAGTCAGAATCTTAAAGGATCAATAAAACAATAGAACAATAAAATGATTTTAAGTAGACAGCATCTGTGCAGCAGATAATACAAAAAGAAAGTTGTAGATTTGGGGCCTTGAGTACAGTGAGCACAAGTAAATGTGGAGACTTGAAATTTGTCATTTTCTTAACAATCTATGGGTCTTGACTAAAGTGAGGGAAATCTCAAAGCATAGGATCAACACAATACGGATACAAGGAGAAATCTCTCAGGCTTAGATAATATATGAGGACCAAGAACCCAGGCCAACCCTGAACAAAGACATCATACTCCATAGTCTAGTGAGACAACTGGAGATGAACATTCAAATACCAGTATTAAATACTGACAACTTGGTGGATTACTGGTGTTTAACTTAAAATATCTCTACAAAGCAATGAGGAATAAATGAACCTCTGGTGCATGGCGAGCACACAGTTAATGGTAAATGTCAAATGAATAGTATTTTTTTTAATGCCTTGAAGCAAGAATTTATGAATCTCAACAGAGTCTTTGACTGCTTGATCAAATTTTGCTTTTCATTCCTCTGTAAACAGAAGATGCAAGTATTAGCTTTGGATTTGTTTACCATTGTTTGTCTTGTTTTAGTGTATAAAAATGCCTTTAATTTGTGGATTAAGCAATAGTTCTCTCATGATTTCTATGGGCCAGATACCTGGAGTCTGTCTAAGTCACAAGAGGTATGAGAGGTAACTAGATCTCAACAAGTCATGAGAACGAACTAGCATTATCTCAAGAGCTCATTGTGGGGAATTCATGTCCAAGTTCCTTTTTTTGATTGTGGGAAGGGTTCAGTTTTTGCCAAGTGGTTGGACTATGTAACTCAGTTCCTGGCAGACTCGGGGTTGGAGGGTTCTCTTTGCCCTGTGCCGTTTGGGCTCCTCTCTCAAGGCTTCTTATGACTACCTACTTCATCAAAGCAGCCAAGAAGGGAAAGCTAGACAGAAAGATGGACATTATGGTCCTTTCTGACATGATCTTGATTGTGACTTTGCAGCACTGATTTTCTATTCTGTTCCTTAGAAGGAATCTGTACCTCCAGTTCCCACCCAAGGACAGGGGTAAACAGGAATATGCATTATAGGTCAAGAACCGCTAGGAGCTGTTGGCCATGGAGCACACTCAGAAATAACACGCTAGAGACTGAAGACTCCAGTTTGATCTCCGATCCTAGCATTTACCCAACTGCTCAGTGTAAGCACAGCCCTTGGTGGTACTAAGGTGCTGTGGTCTAGAGGTGGGTCTGGGATGGATCATTAGCATTCAATCATGATTTGTACACAGTGCAAATGAAGGAGGCTTTTAAACATCTCTGTGGGCTTTTGTTTTTGTTCCTGCAATACTGAGGATAGCACCCAGAGCCTCACCTAGTGTAGGCAAGTGCTCTTCCACTAAGCTCCAATCCAAACCTGTGAACAGGAAAAATTGCTAAATGTCTCCATAGTTTGCTTATCTATAAAAATGTGAATAATGGCAATAATACTTCACACTACTTGTTGAGAGAATTGAGTGAATTGATACTGAGGAGTAATTTAGCTGATAGCCAGGGTTGACAACTGTGTGGAGACCATGTGCTTATTGAAAGGACATAATGGAATAGTAAGTACAGTTGTTAGCACTAAGCCTAGCTCATTCACTTTCAAATCATGCTATGTGCTCTCGCTAACAATTTCAATCACTTCCCCTGGGAAAGGAGCACCCCCCCCCCAATTCCTCTTGTGCTATCCTTCAGTTCCTTGATCTGGTCTTCCCAAGTTTCTGTAAGGAAAATTAACTGACTCTTCTACAGAACACAAGTCAAAAAGTCCCCAAGGCTCACAGTGGTCAGCTTGTGACAATGTAACTCTCTGACCTCTAGTGTCCCAGCTAAGTACTAAGGAGAAACCAGGAGAAACATGTGCAAGTCCTTCACGGAAGGTATAAGCCAGGCATAATCTTCTAGAAGACTAGAGAGGGCTATCAGGGCTATCGGGACGGGCATAGACATGACACCAGACAGGGCTTCGGGAACATGTGGGGTTCTGCAGTGGGGAGGTGCTCTCGGGGCAAAGGACAAGTGAGATCTGGCTCGAAAGCCCTGGGAAGAACGAGAACATTCTTTTTCACAGTTTGAGGGTCCTGTGGAGATGAGGCCTCTGGGCAAAAAATTGCATCTGAACAATCTCCACGGGAAGAAAACGGTGGCATTTCCAAGAGGGAAAATAAAGCTCCCCTGTTACTTAAGTCCAAACACTAGAACAAATACTCGAATCGTGGGTCCTTTTAATGTCATTTCAAAGCTGAAGAAAGAAGCACAATAAAAGTTGAATAAGGATTTATGCTCTGTAGTCATCCACACAAGCAAGTGACCGACAAATACAGCACAGGGTACTTATTACAAGGTAGATCCCAGACAGTATGCGCAAGGAATTTATTGTGCTGAGGAACTAAGCCTCTTATATTAAGTGAAGCACCCTGGACATTTAATATGCTTTTTATAGCCAAAACAGCTCTTTAAATGGAAAGCAGTACAGCCATGGGCTGGGGTGCGGTGGGGGGACATCATATATTCTTTGCTTCCCTTTAAATAACTGTAAGGTATTTTTTCTATCTTTTCCTTCAACTCAAACTACCACCCCCTCCCCGAGACCTCATTGAAAACCTTTGGTTTTGGAGACCCACCATCATAGATAACACATGAGAACTGGAAGAGAGCCAACCAAGCACAAAGAAATCTTTTAAGTGTAAGGTGATCTGTCAAACAAATTTAGACAAAGTGAAAAGCCCATAAGGGATGTCCTTTGAGAGAAAGCAAAAGAATATTTCTTATATAATATATATAGTTTCATATACATACTTATATGTATATATGTACCGGACATAGATAGACATACATATGCACAGAGACATAAAAACAAGCATACATACACACACACACACACACACACACACACATACACACACACATTAAGGTACCAAATGTGTGTGTGTATATATAAAAACTTTGATATAGCTATATGTATATATAATGGTGCTTCTAAAAGCATAGCAAAAAAGAAATAATATATAAATTTATTTTGTGTGTGCTATATGCGTGTACATGTTTGTGTATATACATATGTGTGTGTTATATGTGGTCTAAAGGTCAGTATCAGGTGTCTTCCTTAAATGTTCTCTGTTTTTTTTTTTTTTTGAGCAGCCTTTCTTGGTCCATTTGAAACTGAGCAATTCTGCAAGACTGGCTACCCAGCAAGCCCCAAGGACATTGCTGTCTCTGCTTCTGCAGTGCTATAGTTACACACATGTGCCTTGTGCCTATGCCTGGCTTTTACATGCATGCTTAGGATTCCGACTGAGTCATTTCCCCAAACCCCATAAATAAACACTTTGATTTTAAGACAAAAAGACCTAGTGGGTTTTGACATTACAGCAGAATCAGTGATGGGTCATCTACAGTTACATTTTAGAACAGTAGCTATCAATGACATCCTTGGGTGATCTGAGTTTCCAGAACTTAAAAGCTTGAGTTTTTCTAACGACTAAGTGGAAAATGTTACCATGTGATGAGAATATGAGTTTTTTTTTTTTTTTTTTTTTAGAAGCATTTCTGAGAAGGAATGACTAAAATCCTGGGCATTTTTTGAAAATCGTGATTATTTTTGTTCAGCAGACAGACATTCAGCTTAAAATCCCCCTTTGATCTCATAAAAGCAGACAATGCAGCAGAGGTCTCCAGGCGCTAGGGAAGGAGGGGGGGAGCCTAGGGAAGTTGGGTACCATTAGGCAAGAGAGGCTGATTTGGAGTGGATGGACTTCCTGGATCCAAGATGTACTTTTACTAGGTAGAAGCAAAGCAGAATCATTAAGTGGAACCATGTCTACCTTGGGCTGGATTCAAACCAGATGCTTTACAGTAAAATGTTTTACTCGTTTCAATTCATTATAGTCCATTGGTTTAATTTCAGTGACACATATTAACTGTATGTGTGATAATTCCTCTACGCAATGTGAAATAACCAGATCTGGGTAATTAGCTCTCACGTCTCCTTAGACATGTATCATTTTTATGCTAGGAGTCTTTGAACTCTTCCAGTTCATTATGAGATCTCTGACCCATGATTGTCCACTACAGGTACACTACTGTTCTCCAAAGCATTTGAACTCATCCTTTCTATGGGGCCTTTATGATGCTTGCATCTAATTGTCTTCTCCGATTCTCTCACCTCTAACCTCAGGCAACCACTACTCTATTCTCTGCGTCTATGGACTATCAACTGTTTTAGCATCAGTCTATGCACAAGTTCACGCAACATTTGTCTTTCTGTGCCTGGTTTAAGTCACTTAATATTGTGTCCTGCACGTCTTCCGTGTTTGTAACCTAAGATGACAAGATGTGGATCATTTTTATGGTTATTGGATATTTGAGAAACGTGTCTCCCTCCCACACATAAAAGGTGTGCCTCTTCAGATACTTCAGACTTCTCTGCAATGTATTATGTCAATCTTAATCCATAAGACAATGTATTCTTTTGAGCTGATGCCGTTTTACTGAAACAGTCATCCCTGTAATTCTTACTGTCTGAGACAAGTGATGGCTACAGGATGGTTCAAGAGAATTCCTAGTGAATCTCCACTTATGTGTGACAAAGGGCTGGGAAAGCACTTCTACTAATGGCTGAACACTAGCCTCCCCACTTGGTAAACTGAGGCAGACATTGGGGCTCCGTGCAATGAGACTATTTTATTGTTGAACACAGCATGTACCTTTTGTAATAATATGTATATGATTACATATAGGATTGTTCCATGTTGTTAATTCTGATATGTATGAGGTATGGATAAATTATCTCTTTAAGAAATCCACTAGTAGCTCCCTTTTGAAAAGTCAGGGTTTTCTATCGCTTCTATTTCTCAGGTACTCTTCTGGCTGCTCTTGTGAGATATCTGGGTCCAAGGAATGAGTTTTGCTCTTTAGAATGATCCAACTCATTAAATAGAAATTAAAAGGAATTTCTGCTGAGTGAAATCACAGAAGAAGGGGAAGGTGGTTCCTTTTGCAGCTGGAGGCAAAAGAAGGCTTCCTGGTGAAGGTGGCAGCTGAGCTGTGCCTTCCAGCTCTGTATGCAGTACCTGTGTCTCCTCCCACTGTCCCATGGGAAACGGAAGGACCAAATGCACTGGAATGAAGTAGCTGTTAGAGAAATAACAGAGAAGGGTTTGGCACCAGGGTGGCCAGAGAGGGATGAGATGCCCAGGCCTGTAAACTGATACATTCATAGAACCAGAACCAGAACCAACCCTTAGGAAGTGGTTTTAAGAGTAGATTTGGGTCAGTCTCTCAACCACAG
Source organism: Peromyscus maniculatus bairdii (assembly GCF_049852395.1). Lineage (NCBI taxonomy): Eukaryota > Metazoa > Chordata > Mammalia > Rodentia > Cricetidae > Peromyscus > Peromyscus maniculatus. Next base: position 37,793,949 of record NC_134864.1, on the reverse strand, counting down.
AATGACTCAAGGAGATTGACAGTGAGGAATGTCTGGCTTCCAGACATTCTAGGTGTTAGCTCAGGATCTTCAGGCTAAAATGGTCTGTTTCCAATATCTTTGTCCTCTCCCAGTGTCTCTAAGGCAGACTTTTGCTAGTTTCCTTCACAGGAGTATTTTAGAATGGGAATTGCAATGTCCCATCACATGCATTAGGAATGGCAGATTCAGATCAGCCTTAAAAGCACAAAGAGGAAGGCCCAGCGACAGAGTAGAAAGTCCACCTGACTTCAGTGAACATACTTAAGGCCCTGGGAACGGCCCTGATCCTCAAGTCCAAATGTCAGCCAACCCTGAGGACTCACCACTACCTAATTTGCTACCCTAGCATGAGGGTTCCAGCCACTACCTGGAGATGTAAGTAATGTAGAGCACTTGCCTACAGAATCAGCAGTGTGTGCTCAGCAGAGAGTCAGAACTTTACATGCCCCGCATTTGGGAGGATTTGGACTCGGTTCCATCACTCCTGTAGTCCATGGAACCTGGCATTCTGCCGATGGCCTGACACTGTCGGTCTTGCCATCTTTTACCCTGTTGACTCCACAAATATCTGGTCTCGGTACATGGTGAAGCAGTCAACTTCCATATCCAGTTTTGTGAAGCCTTGAATTTTTGTGTAAAGTGTTTTCCCGGAACCATAAAATCAATTCATGATGCTAGGTTGTCTAGATCAAAGGCATGGGTTTTCATAAAGAGGTAAGATTAGCAGTGAGAACATCACATGGCCCTTCTGGAAAACGAGCAGAAATATCTAAGACAGAACCATAGGTCAGGTTAAGCTCAATGAACCCTCTGTAGAGACAAAGGGTTTTACAGTGAGAATGCACAATGCATGCTGTGGCATGGTCTGTATGTCAAATTACTCTGATTGGTCAATAAGTAAAACACTGATTGGCCAGTGGCTAGGCAGGAAGTATAGGCAGGACTAACAGAGAGGAGAAAAGAAAGAATAGGAAGGCGGAGGGAGACACTGCCAGCCACCGCCATGACAAGAAGCATGTGAAGACACCGGTAAGCCATGAGCCACGTGGCAAGGTATAGATTTATGGAAATGGATTAATTTAAGCTATAAGAACAGTTAGCAAGAAGCCTGCCACGGCCATACAGTTTGTAAGCAATATAAGTCTCTGTGTTTACTTGGTCAGGTCTGAGCGGCTGTGGGACTGGCGGGTGACAGAGATTTGTCCAGACTGTGGACAAGGCAGGAAATAGACAAATGTATTAGTCACTTTGCTGATGCTCTGATAAACATTCTGAACAAAAACAATTTAGAGAGGAAAGGGCTTAATTGGCTTATACTTCCAAGCCACAGTCTATCATTGAGGGAATTCAAGGCAGGAACTTAAGGCTGGCCTGCTTGCTATTTATACACACCATTATCTCTGACCAGGGAACTCACAGCCAAGAAACCATTGATGGACACTCTTTGCTGGCTCACTTATTCACAAGTTAGGCTTATATAGATTTCTTATATAGTCCAGGACCACCCAGGGGTGATGCCGAGCTCAATGGTCTGTGTCTTCTTGCATCAATGAATAATCAATATGATTCCTTAGAGACATGCCCAGAGGCCAATCTAGACAGTTCCTCATATGAAGCTTTCCCCTCAGAGGACTCCAGACTGTGTCAAGTTAACAAGACTAACTAGGACAAGTATTCTTGGAATATATTTACACTAAGTTTCTGTCTTTTATCTGAAATTAAGATACAACTAGGGCATCAAGTTTTTTTTTGTTTGTTTGTTTTGTTTGTTTGTTTGTTTGTTTTGGTTTTTCGAGACAGGGTTTCTCTGCTTAGCTTTGCGCCTTTCCTGGAGCTCACTTGGTAGTCCAGGCTGGCCTCGAACTCACAGAGATCCACCTGGCTCTGCCTCCCGAGTGCTGGGATTAAAGGCGTGTACCACCACCGCCCGGCTCAAGTTTTTTTTTTTTTTAACCTGGTAGCACTACCCCTGAGAAATGCTATGAAGGAAGACAAAATGATTCTATAGGAGCTAGACTGATGACTCCTTGTGGAAGAAAGTACTTTTCCCTCTAATTCGGTGAAAGGCTGAGGGCAGACCTGACTCCAAGAATTTCATCCCATAAGGACTATATTCAGCAACACCACCTACAGTCTGTAATCTTTCCCCTGTCCGTTTCATTCTCCCACCAGCATCCACCATGGTGAAGGATTTCTAAGTACATCCTGGGGTTGCTATTGGTAAAAGGGGGCCCACAGAGAATGCCCTGTCTCATCCCATGCCAGAAAGTCCATTTCATGTTTTCCTAACACATTGATGGCTGCATGCCACCAGGAAAGAGACCAAGGAGGAAGTCACAGCAACAGGCGAGGGGACAAAAAGACACAGAGGGCTGCAATGTTCACATCCAGCTTGTCTCTGAGATGTACGGTGAGTACAGAAGACTTATGCCTGCTAAGTGGCTGTAAGTTTTCCTGACAGCCACTTAGGACAGAGGTTCTCAACCTGTGGGTCACGACACGTTTGGGGTAGCAGATCAAATATTCTGTATATCAGATATTTACATTATGATTCATAACTGTAGCAAAATTAATTATGAAGTAGTCAGAAAACCATGTTATGGTTGGGGGTCACCACAACATTAGGAACTGTATTAAAGGGTCGCAGTGTTTGGAGGGTTGAGAACCATGGACTTAGAAGGACAGGCACTATACTATATTGAAAGGGATAAAGCTTCAACAAAACATGTTTTCTGTATTACCCAAATGGAATAAGCATCATGGGAGTTCATAGCCAATCTCTCCCGGGAAACTGGAGCTTTGCCTCCAAAAGAAAGGAGATCAAGAGGAAAGTGAGTAAGACTGAGAATAAATGTCAAAGGTTTGCAGCCAAAGTTTTGCAGGACTAAAATTACTCTCTTGGGAAACTTTAACTAAGGGAAGAAATGGAAAAAGAAAAGAGAAAGGGGTAGAGGACATGGCATGAGGGTGGGGCATATGGGAGGGTATGAGTGTGGGGCGTGGGGGGTATGAGTGTGGGGCGTGGGGGAGTATGAGGGTGGGGCATGTGGGAGGGTATGAGGGTGGGGTGTGTGTGGGGGTATGATGTGGGGCATGTGGGAGGGTATGATGTGGGGCGTGTGGGAGGGTATGATGTGGGGCATGTGGGGGTTTTGAGGGTGGGGCTTGTGAGAGGGTATGGGGATGGGCCAAGTGGGACGGTATGAGGGTTGGGCATGTGGGAGGGTATGAGGGTAGGATGTGGGGGGGTATGAGGGTGGGGCATGGGGGACATGGGGGTGGGGCTTTTGAGGGGGTATTTGGTGGGGCGTGGGGGGGGGTATGAGGGTGGGGTGTATGGGAGTGGAGTGTGGGGTAGGAGGGAAGAGTAGAGAGTGGATACGACCAATGCATCTAAATAGGAAATGGTCAAAAAAGAAATCAAAGGAAAAAAAGAAGAATGGAATACCAATTCAGAAATCATTAATAGGTTAATTTTTTTTCTATTTAGCCAATGCAACCCCACCTGCTGGGATGCTGGAGACACTGAAGAGCTATCAAAGCATTTAAAATCAGAAAAAAAAAATTTTTTTCTTGACTCTGAGTCACTGTGGAAAATACCAAAACTTAATAAGAAGACAATGTTAAATGGATAGCAAAATCCCTTTGCCTGTCATTGACATGGACTGAGACGTGACAGCCGTAGAGAACACCAGTAATAAATTCTTCCCTGGAAGAGGTTGGGGACCCCTATCAAAATGTATATGAGGATGCTATTGGATTTGAGTATTTAGTCCATACTACCTAGAGTCCTGTGCTGTTAAAGTATTTTCTGATAGATCTCTTTTTATTTTAAAATAGAATTACAAGCATTTATAGTTGTTACCACAAACACATTAACCCTAAAAGTCCCTTGTAGAATTTTCTGGTCCAATCTCCTCATTCTGCGGACAGGAAAAATCAAGTCCCTGCCTTGACCAGGCTCCTATATTGGCAATGATAACAGTCTCCACATTGGATTTTCTTGTTTTTATACCATGGCTCTTTCCACCACTGGGCACTAACTTAAATTAAAGCGTTTTCCAAAAAAATTTCTTCTCTTTTGTGGAATGAAATGCAGATATACTACATGCGAAAATGCTTGTGGTTCATCTTATTAAGATACGTCATCTTCATATTAAGATAAGCTTCACCTTCCTGGACTTGCTCATAATTAGTCTCCCAACCAACCTGAATGACAGTTAGTCATGATGGGCTCAAGATAATCACACTGTTTGCTTGCAAACCTTCCTCATTTTCATTTTTAGCTTTGAGTCATGCCAAATAAATCGGGATAGGAATACATTTTTTTTACTTCAATTTGCAATTATTTGAAATTTAGGAAGCAGATATTGAGGAAAAAGTCCTTTTGGGTGAGTCTGATACAGTGTATTAATTTTAATTACACCACTCATGGTGATAATATGGTTTTATCATTTGCTTCTGAATTTCCTTACATGGAAATCTATTTGTCCAAGAATGTCTATAGTGCCTATAACAGAGTACTTAAGAGCCTGAATGGAGGGCGAGATTAGTACAATAATAGCTTTCTTCTCTCTGTAAGGATGTTTTAATGTAGATAAAATGAAAGCATATTAGAACCAGAATTATAATTACACAGTGGGGTTTTATTTTTTTCTTAAACCTGAGCCTCAGGTAGTCCAGATTCCATTTAGCATTCTGAAAGTCTTAAATATTAAAGACAGATGTCTTATGTAAGACACCTTCTATGTCTTTCTTCAATTCTTACAGCTTTGAGGCCACACCCTTCCAACTTTCCATTTAAACTGTTCATTCCATTTTATTTGGGTTTCTTCTACCTTTCCGGTCACTTCTTTAAAAAAGTATTTTTTAGGCTTTGTGGGATTTGCTTATATTCATTCAATCAGAAGAATCACTTTCCCACTCAAACAAAATATTGGAGGGCTTTGAAAATATTTTCAAGTTTAAAACTCCGTAATTCAGGCTTGTAGTTATTTCTGGCAAATAAGAACAGTCATGAAAACTACAAGCTTATATTTCCTATGTTGATATTCCCAATGCAAAGTACCATATGAATGTTATTAGATGAGGACTTCGCAATAATTTGTGGACAGATGGTGATGGACGAGGGGAGTCTTCCACTAAGCAGTCATGAAGGAAATGAATGGCTTCCCTTTATTCTCTATTTCACCTCCATCCCTTCTGCTGTGTCTCTTGCTTGGCTCAGATGGTTGTGTTACCTGTTAGTCCTTATCCTACCATCCTGTCTTCCTGTCTGAGTGCTTTTACCATTTAGATCATTCAGAAAATTCTTTTTTAGGGTTGCCGACATGCTGTTATAAGGACAAATCGCACACAGAGAGATGAAACATTAGTTTCTTAAGTCAGCAGCTCTCCCTAGTCCACAGAGATGTTTGACAAGTTAGTCAGCACATTAGAAATTAATAAGTGATTTGTGTCTGACTTCTATGTTGGGGGAAAATGACAGTTTCTTCATCCAAATGTCTATTGATCTGTGATGCATCCTCAGACTAAGAGACAGAGACAAGTTGGAACACAGACTCCCACCACTCAGATGAGTAATGATTTTTAATAAGTCACCCCAGGCCAGACTGCAAATGAGTTTTTATCTTCTCCTTCTTCCCATTCATTCCTACCCTGATCTACACTACTTTGTAGAAATACGTAAGTTATTGTGTAACCTTTTAAAGCAGATTCACTTTCCCTGATATATTCCCCTTTTTGAAGTCTGAATTCTCCCAGGCCATAAGTTGGAGAGGCCAGGAGTTCCTTGGTATGAGCTGGCTGCAGGGACTTCCTAAGTCTGCTTTGCAGAATCTAGATGTGTTCCAGAATCTTATCAGGGACCATAAGATGTAGCGTGTAGAGTAGTGGACAGGACATTGCATGCACGTGAGTAGTAGGATCGAGAAGATGTGCCACCATCACTTTATTCAAAGTATTATGGGTACTATATTAATTACAATTTTGCATGTTAACTTGTCTAAGAAATGGTTTTATCTTTTCATTGAAAATCTTGGGGACATAGTAGAAGAGGAAGAAGAAAGAATGGAAGAGCCACCAGAAGACAGGGAGAAAATCAATGAGGCAGAGAGAAGGGCTGAGAAACGCTGTCTTCGGGTCATGATTACAAAGCCTACATGCAGGATCTCACAGGATCAACTATTCTTTCTGCATTGGGTCTACACAAGACTGGGCCTATCGACAGGCAGTCATAGATGGTGAGGGACTTATGTGGCCCTGTCCCTCCCTGCTGAACTGTTGGTGACTGGTGGATTATGGGAAAGGGACTCTTCTTCAGTTGCTTGCAACTAGGTAATGGTGAGCCCACCCAGGCTCAATGGATAGTTCCAAACCTATGATCACAGAGACGTTCCTGGGAAGATTCAGTGAGGGGTGAAACAAGACAGCATGGATGTAGAGAAAGTATCTAATAGGGAGCATGATGGGGTGGAGGATGAGAAGCAGGTAAGACAGGGTTGGGGTGAGAGTAAACAAAATGCACGATCCACATCACAGAATTGCCAGAGAACAAATGTAAACAATAAAAATGACCAAAATAGTAAAAAGAGATCCTCTACTGGACACTTAGAAACCACGGTTCTAAGCAAGTAAAAAACACTAGCTATAGTACTAGGAGAGCCTGGCTAAAATCTTAGCATCAGTACTAACAAGACCCACGCCACTGGTAAGTTGCTGGATGCTTGCATGCTCTGTGCACCCATCTACAAAGCAAGCCACCTAAGGCATCCTCTCTAAGCCCGTTCTTCTTCCAGCAGTCTGCAATAACAGACATGCAGCCACTCCCCCAATAGTCTTGATTAGACTGCACGGAGGGTTAATCTTTACTTCGAAGCTTCACAATTTGGAGCCAACTAACCTCACCTGTACATTCACTGTCTGCATTTGATGATTATTTTTTAGTCCTTCTCAGCTCTCAAAATTCCAGGATTCTATGATCTTTTTAGACACTACTATAAACCTAGAAGAGCACAAATGATAGAGTACAGCCTTTACACTCTCCCCCAGCCCCTTGCAAGCTAATGGGGGAATTTAAGCTTTTTCACTGTCTTTTGATTCCTTGCTTTTCTGATTCCTGAGTTTATAAACTGTAAAGGTGTGGGGGACACCCCAGGGGGGTGAGACGTAATAACAGGAGCTTTTACTAGAAGCGGGGCATCGGGGCATCGGGGCAGGATCACAGAAGAGCAATCAAGACACTGAAGAAATGCTTTGAGATCTGCTTGGAAATGTTGAGTTATTTTGAAAGCATGCCCCTGAATACATAGCTATGTTTCCTTTTCTGCATAGAGTGTCTTTACAAGATTTAAAATACAGTGTTTGTGGCTTTGTAGGTGTTCTTGAAGGTAGTATTATTTAGCGAACTTAATATTATACCAGATTCTGAATTGTAAAACTATTTGGAAGTTTCTGAGCTCACCATGGTTCCTCTTCTGCTTCTCTGCGAACCTCCCCTGCCCGCCCACCCTCAGCGGTGGCCATGCCAGTCAGAATTCTTCTTGGTGCCCCTGAGGAGTTAAGTCATTACTCCCCCAGCTTCGGGCTCACTATCTCCATCTCTCATGCTCCAACTTTCCTTCGTCTCCTCCTCTCTTCCCAGAATCCACCTCTGCCGCTGTCTGCATATCTAATTCGCTCTCCCCTCTCAGCCAAAGAGCTTTTACCAGCTCCATTTAGATACCACTTTTCTCAGTTCCTGGCTTTATATCCTCTTAGTTCCAGACATCAGCCCAAACTAACTGGTGTCTGCCAGTCCCAATTCCAAACTCACAGCGGGGAGAATGTGGCCATTGCAACTCTGCCCAGGTATTCACACCTGGTGGTATCAGCCTCATCCAGGCACTTGGAGAGGTCCCCACCCCCCCACCGAGCTGAGATGCTGCAGACAAATATAGGAACTATTAATATTCCTCATTTCTGTGACTCTGCTCCTTAAAAAAAAAATCCGAACTCATGAGATCTTTCTGCACACACAGGTTGTGAATGTCCCGCACTCCCACAATCCTCCAATTTGCCACATCATTAAGAATTACACATAGCCCATTACCCCACAAGCAAACAAATGCACACTCTGTAATGGGGAGAATCTGGGCACTGAACCATGCATCCTCTCCTTGCTTCAGCCTCGCTCTGCTGACACGGATTACAGGATATTATTTACTCAGAGCTCCAGTCTCGGGAAATCAGAATTGTCGAGGGGCCACAAGATCCATCAATGCCCACTCTTTCCCCCGAGTGTCTTGAATATCCCTGGCCTGTCTCCAGGCTTGTCAAGAAAGCACAGGTGGTATGTGAGCTCATAATCCCTCCCTGAGATAGGTGACTAATGGGTCATGCTGCCAACCAGCTAATTAAGCAGTATCATCCAAACACAATGGAGTTGAGGCAGGGACAGTTCAAGACAAGGAGCAACTCTCCTTTGAAAAAAAATATGCTGGCCCTTCCCAGTAAGGCAACACCCAGCACCTCCTCTCCTGTGGGTAACCTGGGGTCTGACATTTCCTCCATAGAAGGAAGGGTAAGTAAAACTAGCTTAAATCAGTGTTGGGCTCAAGGGCAAGGGAGGCAAATCCATCCTTGAAACAACCTGTTAGGGGGAAACCCCTTTGCCGCCTGTGTGTGCATGACTGGGTTGTACATACGCTTAAAATTATAGGATGCATGGTCTGTGCACAAGTTATGTAACAACCCATCTGTCAGTCAGGGTTCAGGAGCCACCCCATTCTTGCCTCTGGGGATCAGCTCCTCCCTCTGCCTCAACTCATAAAAAGAACCCCCAAAAGAACTCTGGGCTCTGAAGTTACGTGCTTGTTTCTGCGTCTCTCATTCTATGGAGTGCATCCTCTACTCTAATCTCACTTTTTAAGAATCTCTATTTTTGCTGCCACTGGAGCACGTCCTAACCTGTCGGTTGTTCGAGATACAAAACTGACCATTATGACCCGAGAGAGCCAAGGCTGCATCTGGTGATCTGATGTCACCTCACTGACACGGGACATCTCCATCTGGTCCCTTCTTATTTAGCTCGCTATTCTATTGGACTGACTGACCCGTGTGTGTGTGTGTGTGTGTGTGTGTGTGTGTGTGTGTGTGTGTGTGTGTGTGTTCCAGCTGATGTATCAACTCCCTAGTCCCCAATGCAAGCAGATTTGGAGATAATACCTTTAAGGAGAACATTAAGATGAGATGAGATCTTATGGGTCTGCCTCTAATCCAATAAGACTAGTGTCCTCATAGGAAAGGCTAAGCATACCAGAGAAAAGTGTGCACAGGTGAAAGGAAGACGGAGATGCAGGAAGCAGGGACTGTGTGCAGCCTAGGAGAGGCAGCATCCCCAGAAACAGCACAGCACTCCAGGCAGCAGTTTGATCTTGACCCAGTTTCCAAAACTGTGAGACAATGAATTTCTGTTCTCTGAGCCATTTGGTCTCCAGCAGCTCCATATGGTAGCCTGAGCAGATTGATGCAGTGGCCCTATGACACTTGCTTGGACATTAAAAACTGGATGCTCATCTGTGGCCCAACCACCCCGAGAGAAGACATTAGCTTTCCCCGAGGTCGATTTCCCCAGTGGCCTTAACATCCGATTGCTGCTCCATTGATCTGATCAGCTCTCAGCTGATCTGAACAGGTCACCAAAAATGTCGACTCGACCCTGCCAGCGTCTGCCGTGTTCCAGTTGTCTAGACATGCTCATAAATAGCTGGATGATTGCCCACTATAAATTTTTAATGAGAGATTTTGAAATTAGGAAAGGAGGGAAGCAATTGTAATTTATGGCCTGGAGTTATTCAATAAGTGGGGGCCCTTTTGAAAGGCCAACTCTGCTTCCCCATTGGTCCACTCCCCGCCTTGGCCCCCCTCAGTTAAGCAAACCAAGAGCATCATCAGTCATAGGCTTCCTGCCCCACTCTTCCCATAGAAACCTCATAGCATCCCCTCCCTATCCTCAGCTTATGAATGAGAACTTAAATAATTATCAGGAAGCATCAGATTTAAATGGAATGGAAATGACTGAAGATTATCTTTCTGTTACTATAATTAGGCAGTTCTAACACTGACTGTTTTTTTTTTTTTTTTTAGAAAACAGGAGGGAAACAGATCTGCAAAGAATATAGCACATTGTAAAGCATTTTAGGAATATTCAGGTGTCCAAGAACCTATGAATGCCAGATTAGTGTCCTTACAATACTGCCTGTGTCTCAGCTCCCTTCTCTAGTACAAATCTAGGTATTCTGAACCCTGTTTTTATGTAAATTTTTATATTCAGAAAGCAATATACTAGAGCCTCCTTGGATTAAAGCTAGTCTTTGATATGGTACTATACTCTCATAAAGGAAATATGTTTCCAATATAAGTAAAGTGTTTTGTAAGTGGGTAGGAATTTTTTTCTTAATAACAAAACTTGAGTTCTTCCTCTTACCAATGCATCGTTTTCATGAACATATTGGTGATGATTTTTCCCACATACCTTCATCTCAGAGTCAACAATACAATTTGGTGTTTACTTTTTTCCTTGGCACACAGAAATCCTATAGCTAAATTATATTGCTTATCATAGTAAGCAACTTATTTTAAGTTCCTAGAAATTTTCCTTTAAATGTGTTTTGCTATTTCTCACTTTTACCCCATGGGAAATCTTTTGGGGCCACTGGTGGAATATAAATGATAAAACAAATACATGTTAGAGTTTCATAGAAAAAAACTGACTTTTGTAATTTCTTGTTAATTCAGTAGAGTGAATGGCACTCTCCTCTCAACAGAATGGGGCTAACCATGGGAGATTACTGTGTTCTCTTCACTAATGCAGACAGAGACTACAATAAGAAGTCAAATACCCAGCACCAGACGTCTATGGAAAGGAACAAATCAAGCCCATGAGCTCATAGACTAGTCCATTTGGGGGACACATAGTAACTAAAGAATGGTATCGAAATTACAGTGACAAATGCTATATTGGGGTGCTCACAGGATACAATTATTATATGTTTCTTTCCTCAATAGCTAAATGAATACTCAATCCCCATCTCCAACTCTAAACGACACCATTATTCTTTTATTTTGTCATGAAGTCAACTTCCCTAAGATCTTTGTTTTCCCATTCAGTGTTCTCAATCAAGAAGTATAGTTTTGCCGGGCGGTGGTGGCACACGCCTTTAATCCCAGCACTCGGGAGGGAGAGCCAGGCGGATCTCTGTGAGTTCAAGGCCAGCCTGGACTACAGAGCAAGATCCAGGACAGGCACCAAAGCTACCCAGAGAAATCCTGTCTCGAAAAAACAAAAACAAAAGTATACCAAAGAATAAGAAATGGCCAAGTATGTTTAAGAACTTAAACTTTACTAAATATAATTTCATGTAACAAGTAACTATCCTTCCTTCTGTTTAAGGTTACCAAAAGAACATGTTTGTATGTTTGTTATACACTGTAAACAAGGGCAAATTTTCAATGTATTTGCAAGGCCTTACTGATGGAAATAACTTTTGACTCAAAATATTTGCTTCTATTAATGTATTATAAAGAAATAATATGAACAAGGTGTGGCAGTACATGTCTGTAATCCAGCACTCAAGAGACTGAGTCAGGAGGACCAGGAATTTGAAACCAGCCTAAGAAACCTAGTAAGTTCATGGCCCAGTCTGAGCTACAAAGCAAACTATATTGCCAAAAAAGAAAAAGAATCAGTAATATATGCACATATTTATAGACATATGCACATAGGAATGAACAGGACTATTTATAATAAAAAGGTATCTAAAAACATATAGAAATCACATAGTCATTGAAAATGGTATTACAGAAAATGTATTGTCATTAAATAATAATAATAATAATAATAATAATAATAATAATAATAATAAGCCTGTGATTCAGATCTATAATCCCAGCTACTTGGGAAGCTGAAGCAAGTTGTAACGTTTACTGAAAGCAAATCAAATTATAAACCAAGCAAATTACAAGCATACTATTCAATAAAATTGGGGGGGTTGCATGATTGTGTGCATATATGTACAGATAGGTAAATGGCATAATAGAAATACATAAAAATACATGGGCACAAAGATGTAGCAAGGTTGTATTGTAGTTCTGCCTTTCCATCAGCATTCCCCGTCCTTGTTCTTGGCCAGTAGCACAACAGTCTGCGGAAGAGTTTGGCAAAATGCAGAGTACAGAATCCAAATCCCATCCCCTGAGTCAGAACAGTAAAGTGGGACAGGTATCAACAGCTAACAAGCTTTGAGGGTGATGGTTGTGCAGAGAGGAACACTGTACAATTAAAAAGGAATTACAGAAATGGCAATTTCCATTTGAAGTTGCCTCTGGATACAGTAATCCACTCACAGAAGCACGGGATGGCCACAGCGGCCTGCTTGATGCCACATTTTATATATATTAATGCCCTCAAAATTTAACCCCAGAATAAAACATGAATGCCCAGAGTGACAAATTTAAAGAATGGAATATGTTTGTCCTTATAGAAGAATTCCAAGTGAATCGTGCTAGGAGAAAGGGGGGAAAATCACCATTAGGCAAACAAACATACAGCAACTGTGCAGACATGATCAGCCAATAGATGCGAAGATTGATGGATACAAAAGGAAGGGCAGAAAGGTGGCTACATGGTCTCCACGTCCCTCCCTAGAGACATTTCTTCATGACACAGCGAAGTCTACCAGTTGACGAGGAGTGTGACAGAAACTTCCTTCATCAGGAAGCCAACACTTAACATCATCAGAAAAAGGAAGCACCAAATCAACCCTTGATGGGAGGTGCCAAGAACACAACATTATTTCTGAGGCATTCTTGCCAAAAACCTACTACCCCACCAGAACACCAAGACACCGCAGACAGAGCCAAACTGCAACACAAATTAAGTGTTTAATCATTCTCAAGTGTGTCAAGGTGTTGGGGCAGGCAAAAAAAAAAAAAAGTCGCAGACAGGAACAAAGGAGGAACAGCACCCTACCTGTCATCCTGAAGAGCACTAGGGGGGATCAGTGAGATGGCTCAGTGGTTAAGGGGCTTGCCACCCAGGCTGATGACCTGAGAGCCATCCTTGGAATCCACATGGTAGAAGAGAACCAACTCCTGTGGCTGTCTCCTGACCTCCATGCAGCTCTCTCTCTCTCTGTCTCTCTCTCTGTCTATCTCTCTCTGTCTCTCTCTGTCTCTCTCTGTCTCTCTCTGTCTCTCTCTCTCTCTCTCTCTCTCTCTCTCTCTCTCTCACACACACACACACACACACACACACACACACACACACACACACAAATACATACTTTTTTAAAGGACATTAATGGGACATTTAATAAAATCCCAATCTCAAATACAACTTGGTTCATAGTCGCAGCCAAGGTTGATTTCCCAGTTTTGAACTGCGGTTATGTGAGGATGCTGGTGTTAGTGGTAGTTCAGTGAGGGACACAAATCAACTCAGTCTTTATAGCTCATTTTAATTCTTTCAAACACATAATGGAGTATTAATATGTTTTTTGATTTACATTTTTTTCCAATTCTCACCAGTATATTGATAAACTATAAGACCGTCAGGACAACACACACACACACACACACATACACACACACACACACACACACACACACAAATGTAACTTTCATCCTAATGCCAGATTCTTTGAAGAATTCCCTCTAACTAGGGCTAGTGGTGTGAAAATGGGAAACCCAGTTGCTAGCTAATAGCTCAGCCACGAAAGAGATGTGCAGAAAGACTGAACAAAGAGGGTGGAGGGTTACTGTTCTCTACCCCCACCAGCATCTGCACCTGGCTGGCAAACTCCCGGTCTCTTTAAGGCAGAAACCGACCTATGCAGTGTAGCTCTCGAAGGAAGCAGGCGTTCTTCAGTTCAGACGGCACCTCGGTGGATTGCCACTATCTGCCTGAAACACTGAGACGGTTTGGCACGCTTAAGGCTCTGGAGACCGTGTGGCACTTGGCTCCGTGGTTCCAGAGCTGTGGCTGCACCTGCATTTGTGCGGTGCCCAACTCATCAGCCTTGCAGCATCTGGGGACCAGGGACCAGCCATGGTGGCTTGGCATCGTTCTGATGTATTCAGTAAAGCCTGAGAAGAGGATTTCTGCAGAAAGTAGCCCTGTAGGGACCTGAAACACAACCAAGAAAACCCAATAAAGCCACCAACTTGTCTGTAAGCACATATGAGATACCCCTGGATTTTTAGAAGTGATTGGAAGCCCTTGAGCAGTATTGAGCATGCTGATTGGTCAATGCTCATATGAGTCATGGGGACATGGTTTATTTCTATGCACTTGACATATGTCAGAGCTCCAACACATGTGAGCTATTGTTTTGATTTTCATCCCATGTTGAGTGCTCTGTGCTCTGGCTAGGGATATCTGCCCAAATGCTAGAACAGTTAGTACGGTCAGCAGATCTTTCCATGTGATGTGTGAGCTGGAAGCAGCAGCAGAGAGGTGATTGTGAATGAACAGGGGCATCTGAACCAGGGTGTGTCTCTAGCCCTTTTGATCATCTCTGAGCCTCATACATCTCCTCAGATTGGAATGGCTGTAATCATCCAGGCTTCTATCAGTCACAAAATTCATACACATTTTTCATGTTCGTTCATTTCCCAGAGTCTTGATCACTTGAGCTCTTGACTCTCCTTAACTTCAGCAGAAGGCAGAAAACATTGCTTAGAGATGCAGTGTCTGGATGCTCACTCTCGTCTCCGTGATGCTGAAACTCCAGTTGACACTGCTGTTCGTTGACGTTTGAGCAGCTCAGCTCTGGACTCTTATCATTTCTCAGGGAAGAAAAGTGGGGTTCCATAGAGATATATGACTCATCTAAAGACCTAGAAAGCAAAGCAGGTCCCAAACCCAGGCCTGCTTGTTTCTTTGCACAGAAAAGAGGATGCCTAACATTGAATAAGCCCTTCTTATGTATCAGGCAGTGGTCTAATTACTGGATGAAGAGACGATCTCTAACACTCAGAAGCACTATCAAGTTCCTTGAATTCTCCTACTCAGATCAACAAACTAGGATTCTGGAGGGTAGAGGCCATTCCAGATGCCAGCGATGCAGCGGCCAGTGGTAGAGAATGAACTGCAGTTCAGTCTGGACAGAGAGCCAATCCCGAATCATTCATAACACCATAGTAGCTAGGAACAGTGACACTGTTATTCCCCTTCTCCTCTCCTTTTCCATCTCCCTCTCCTTCTCCTCTCCCTCCTTCAGTGTATCACCACCACCACCACCATCACCACCTCTCCTCTTCTATTTTTGCCCCCTTGCTATTCACCCCCCTTTCTGTCTGCTTCTCTTATGCTTTTTCTCACTACCAGTGATGATTCTCCTCCTTGCTGTGGAAACAATAGTAATGCAAAAGCAGAAGGTAAAATGGGCTGTCTTTGAATTTGAACGTGAATTTTCCTTGAAGATGAAAAGGGGTTGTTTTCAATCTTAAAACACACATCGTAGATTAATAATAAAACTGACCTAACATTTTAAAATCAAACATATAATTTTAAAGGATGTATATTGGGCTGTGAGACAGCTCACTTTCTGTATAAACAAAAGGGCTAGAGGTTGGATCCCTAGAACCCACACAAAAGTTGACAAAAGAGTTCCTGTAGTCCCAATCCTGAGGCTGTCTTCTGAACGCCACACATGCAACATAATATGCATGCACATGCGCGCGCGCATGCGTGTGTGTGCGCGCACACACACACACACACACACACGGAGGAAAGAAGGAGGGAAGAAGCAAGGGAGGGATAGAGGAAAGGAGGGAGGGAGAAAGAGGGTGAGAGAGTATGATATCTGCCATAAAAGCATCTGCTTCAGTTTATCTAAGAGATGGTAGAGTTCAGTATCTACTCCTCTCTGCATTTGGAAACCTTATGGAAACAGCACATATATCCCCAAACTGTATCCATCATACCAACATGTGAATTTTGTAATCAAGCAAGGGACCCATATTGAAGCTTTGAATCTTATTAGCAAATTCCAGCCATTTCATGTTTAATTTGCCAACAAAAAAGCACTACCATGATTGACACATTGAGCAGGACTGATAGATACCACATGTCCTTTTCATTGAAAGCTCTCACCTCCGAGTTCACCTACTGCTTGGCTTCTACTCTGCACTCTTCAGAGGACTGTGTGCAGCCCAAAATCATCAGTATCCTGGGACTTTACAAGAAATGCAGAATCCCAGACTCCACTTCCTTCCTACTGGGTCAAAATCTGTTCGGGAACAAATCTCAGGAGATGTGTGTGCAGGTTAAATCCAAGAAGCACGGCTCCTCTCGTCTGCCTGCTCCCAAAGCAAATACCTCGATAATTGGTTCTCAGAGCCTGGTCCCTGGATGAGCAGCACCAGTGTCAGGAAGGAACTTTTTACATAACCAACCACATAGATCTTAGACCTAGTGAATCAGAAACCGTGGTGGCAGGGCCAGAATTCCATGTGTTAACTCCTGCGGATGAAATTCAAACTGTGCTCCAAATTCAGTTGCCTGGAAGATATTGTTAAAATCCTATTGTTTTGACCTTTTCTTGATACCAACCAAAAAAAAACATAATCTCTAAACCAGTTGTTCTCACCTCTGGATGCATGATAGAAACACTAAGAACATTTTCAAAAACACCAATGCCTGAGCCCACTGTTCTGGGATCTCAATTTAATTTTCAAGGATGATGTCCAAGTATGAGACATTTTACAACTAATTTCCCCAGCGTTTCTTCTCCCCCTGTGGGTCCAACATCATCACTTCTGAAAATCTCAGTTGGCCTCTTCCACTCCCTGAACACTTCTACTTCTAGCTTCCTCTAGGATCCTATACTCTGGCAATCCAGCCCTACTGTCCCCCCTCAGGTCCACTGGCAACTATTATCAGCACCTACTCTTCAATTATATCCTTCCCCTCTCCGGATCCTCACTTTCCTCCACCCCAAGATGAGAGATTTGCCAGAGGCTAGTACTACAAGCATGCCCTCATATTCATAGTAGAGTCTGGTGTAGCAATTTTCTCCAAAGCCTGAGGCTCCTTAAGACCAAAGAAGTTCTAAAGGAGGCTAGTGAGGACTCAGGAAGTAAACAACTCAAAAGTCTGAGGAAGTCCCTGAAACTGACCAGATACACAAGGCCCTTTATTTTCCATGGCTATATAAGCATTAAAGGACGACTGAGGAGGTTCATATTAGTTGTGCTGCCTGGAAGAGACACTCAGACCAGCTGGATGAAGAAGAAACATTCTCTGACCTATCGATCTACTTGCAACTGTGCGAAGAGCTTCGAGGTTCCAGCTTTCATGAACTGCCGCCTATGCTGGGGCAGGCTTTTGGTATGCAGCTACCTTTGAGTAGACCCTGGTACTGTAAGCAACCATATTTCTGTAAGTAACTCCAATAAACACATTGGTTAACTCAAAGTAGACTTTAGTGGTATCCTCTGGTTTGTCTTTAGTTCCCTCTCTGGGGTGAGGGGATGTTTGTTTGCATCTGCCAAAAAAAAAAAGTCTCATCATCCTCATGCCTCCTGCTTCTTCACATACAAAACCTCTAAATTCTAGTCCATTCATACTCCTCTATGGTTCTCCAACTGTACCTGCCTACTGCATACTATTCACCTGGTATGTTAACTAATAGAGGGCCTTATCTGGTATTCCTAGTGGTGTCTCTAGTGAACTCTCACCCTGTCCAGCAGTCTGACAAACATCCCTAGGTGACATCACTCCCTAGTCATCTACATGGCCTGACCAGCTAATGCTTTTCTCACTCCTGAGGCCTCAGATATTACTCCTCTGCTCTGTTCTCATGGCTGATGCCCTGCCTCACACTTTAATGTAGAAAGAGAAGCAACTGGAAGAGAATGTTCTCCCGCTCACGAAGGCTGCTCCTGGCTTGCATCTGGAACACTGTCACCTGCTTCCTGTCTGGCTGGAGGTTGAGGATTTAGTGGAGCAGGCCTCTGTTTCTCATCCCATCCTCTTATTCAAAGACTTGGTTTTGGTTGTTATTGTTGTTTTATCCCTTCCCTATTGAAGGATCCAATTTTTCTTCTCTATGGGAGCGTTACTACCAGTTTTAAAATATTTGTATTTATAGATATTCTTTCATCCTGTAATCATCTTCACTTCCAGCATCATTTCTTGGCTTTACTAGAAAACAAACAATGTCAAGATAGCTTTTCTCCATTGCCCCCACTCACGGGGAACTGGAACCACTTGTATGAACCTTTGTCCAATGTCTTCCTGTTTCTCTTCTCCAGTGAAACATCAGCGTCACTTGTGACTTTCTTTCTTTTTTTTTTGTTTTTGTTTTTGTTTTTTGAGACAGGGTTTCTCTGTGTAACTTTGGTATCTGTCCTGGATCTCTCGCTGTAGACCAGGCTGGCCTTGAACTCAAAGATCCACCCGGCTCTGCCTCCCAAGTGCTGGGATTAAAGGTGTGCACCACCGCTGCCCAGCACTTGTGACTTTCATGTTGAACAATCCAATGGTCAATTTTTCTCTGTATCTTTTTTTTTTTTTCTAAACAGCGTTGGACAAAGCTTACCAATATGTTTTTGGTGTTTTTTCCCCTTTTTAGCATTTAGACAAAAATTAGGGGCTCACAGGTAAAGAGCACTTTCTGCACCCACAGAGTGCCTGGGTTCATTCAGTTCCTGGCACCCACATCATGGCTCACAATCATGTTCCAGGGAACCCAATTTCCTATTTTGGCTTCCAGGAGCACCAGGAATCACTTGGCATACTTACATATATACAGGCAAAACATTCATACGTATAAAATAAAAACAAGTCTTTTAAAAGGGAAAACAAAAATTGTATTTCTTTCTGTATCCATTGTTTGCCTATTTTCTTATGTTCAAACATCTAAATTTGTAGGGT
This sequence comes from Peromyscus maniculatus bairdii, assembly GCF_049852395.1. NCBI lineage: Eukaryota > Metazoa > Chordata > Mammalia > Rodentia > Cricetidae > Peromyscus > Peromyscus maniculatus. Next base: position 37,775,009 of record NC_134864.1, on the reverse strand, counting down.
TTCAGACTTTAGGTCTCACATGTCTTTTGTGCTGAGATTACTCAATAGATATTTTGTCTAAAGCCATGGAGCCCTATGTCATTAACTCCCCAAAGTTACGGCCCAACTCTACAACTTAAAGAAAGGAGACACTCTGTGTTTTGTTCTCATTATGAAGGCTTCCGTGTCCATAGTCACTAGGTCCCATGAGCTTGGACAGGACATCATGGTGGAATGGGCACACGGAAGAGGTAGCTGTTCACTGTTTGGCACACAGGAAGGAGAAAGAGGGAGGGTCCTGGAACCAGGTATAACTTTGAAATGCATGTCCTTGGTGACTCACTTCCTCTAGCTAGTTCTCACCTCCTGAGTTTCTATCTCCTCCCTCAAAGAGTGTCTCCAAGCGGGGACTCAGCACTCACTCCATGAAGCTGTGACAACAGCTAGGACCATCTACAATCCTGATAATTGCCACAGTTGTCTCTCTAGCCTTGATCTCGTCCATGAACTTCAGACTCCTACCACCTCCCTGTTACCTCAGGACTGCTTATAAGGTATCTCAAACCCAGTGCACCCAAACCCAAATGCTTGGCTTTTACACATAAATATGTTCTTCCCAGAACTTTCTAACCTAGTTCTGGGCTTGACAGTCTACAACGGTCTACGAGAACAGCATTGATGCTTCTCTTTCTCTTGTTCTGAAGATTTCACCCACCAGGATGTGTTGTCTGTTTCAATTTAAATAAACAATATATCCCAAAGTATCTGTCTGATTCATCATCAAACCTTAGTCTCACCAAGCATGAGCCCACTCCCCTGCTGATGCCTTGTTCTGACCAGTAAGATAGGAGGTTAGCATTAGTCTAGGATCGGCTTCTTCCTGGGTGTCTGGAGACTCAAGTATAGGATGCAAATGTGTGTGTGTGTGTGTGTGTGTGTGTGTGTGTGTGTGTGTGTGTGCATGTGTGTATATAACATGCATGTTTTCATGTGTGGGAGTAGGTGGACAGCTTCTATATTTGACTTCTTATTGGCTTTTTTTCACCTGAACTAGCAGCAAATACCTCTACATTCGTCTCTCTGTTTCATTGGTGACTGTCCCAGCCCCATGTCCTATTCACTACTTTCAACCTGGATGATTCTTGTGAATCATAAGCCACTCATTCTCTTGCTGACATCTTAGGCACTTTCCACACCATTGGAAATAGCCCCAGTGTCCTAATGGTGCAAAGCTGTTCATGACGATGGCCCTGTCACACTGTTCCCCACGGTCCCTCTACTGTAGAAGCCCTGGAGCTCCAAACCCATGGCTCTGGCTTCCATTGTATTCCTCTAACCCAGCAGGGGCAGCCCTCTGAAGCTTTGTCCTAAGTATTCCCGCTCTCTGGACTCTTCCTCTCCCACACATCTGCGTTTCTCATTTTCTTCACTGACATTCCTTTTCAAATTTCACCTCACCTCTTCACAGATGCCTTCTCTGTCCTCCAGTGGTTTGCTGAAGCCAGCTCATCTCAGCATGCAGGAAATTCCCTGACCTTTTGAGGTGATGCCGTGTTGGTAGTCAGAACCTGCACCAGTGAGAAAGTTTATGGTATGGAATCAGTAAGCACTGTCAATTGGTGATTCCCCCACCCTTTTCTCCTAAGAGCACAGCACCACATCTGGAACACTATTTCTCTCATTATTTTATTTTTCTTTGTGACACTTAGTACTATCTGTATTGCATACTTCTTCTCTTTGCTGTGACAAAATACCAAACGAGAAAGAAAGGAGAGTTTCTGGGGCTCACATGTTGAAGGTGTGCCTTCCATTATGGTGAGGCAGGCATGACTGTAGGACAAGAGGCAGGCTGCTCACATTGCATCCCCAGTCAAGAAGCAAGGAGTGACTAGGAAGTGGAATCAGACTATAAAGGATTGAGCCTCCCTTCCCCCTCACCCAGTGACCTACTTCCTCCAGCAAGGCTCCCACTTCCTAACGGTCCCATGACATTCTCAAACAGGGGGAAATGAGTGTTGAAATGCATGAGCTTCTGTGGGACATTTCTCATTTAAACCACAACACTAACTAACACTTTCTACATAGTCATTTGCTTTTCATTTTCCCCAGTGGAATGTAAGTGTAATGAAGGCAAAGGTTTTGATCTATGTTTTTAACCATTTTATTTCCAATGCCTGGAACATGGCAGAGCAAGTCAATGTTTTAACTTTTCACTGACTGAACACATACACAAACCGCACACTTGAAAAGTCAAAATCAGGCATCTGTTTTTACTCCATTATCCATCCTTCCTACTCATCCCTCCCCTTCACCATATAACTTCACTACTTCCTCAGTTTCTATTCTTCCCGCATGACCCTGGTCTCCCCTTCCCAACATGTTAACTTGCTTTGGTTCCCAAACCTAGACTCCTTGAGTTTCTAATCAAAAACCTGAGCCGGGCGGTGGTGGCGCACGCCTTTAATCCCAGCACTCGGGAGGCAGAGGCAGGCGGATCTCTGTGGGTTCAAGGCCAGCCTGGACTACCAAGTGAGTTCCAGGAAAAGGCGCAAAGCTACACAGAGAAACCCTGTCTCGAAAAACCAAAAAAAAAAAAAAAAAAACCTGTGAGTTGTCAGTCTCTGGTGTCATCAGGTCATTTTCTGACCCATCTCTCAGGTACCAGAGTTCCACACAGCGAGATTCTGCCTGCCTAGGGTCATGTCTAATTCTTACTCATAAGCTCATATGCCATGAAAGCAAGAAAAATGAGCTGTATAGACACAGCAGAAAACAGGGAAGGAAGGAAGTGGAAGATACTTTCCCATACCTGGTGTATTAAGGAGGTAGGAAGGGTTTTATTTTTAAACAATAATTACTTCCCTGTTTTCCAGCATATGCCTCCCATTTTCAACTTTGTGACCCCACCCCTACCCCTCCACAAACACAAATCCTGTTTAAAATCCTTCTGAAGTATCGAATCCGTATTTTAAAAGCCATTGACCTGAGACGGATTCTGTTGAGCTCTGTCTGTTAATGGACTTAATGTGCTCAGGAGTGAGCAGCAAGGACACTGTCGCTGTAGCTGATGCCCCCGCGTTTCATTACAGGGGCTTGTAGACAATCGATACGGAGGATGGAGATGTATTCAGGTAAATAAGCAAGCATGTTTGGATTCCCTTGTATCTTGTCAGCAAAGTCCTGTGTTTGCCGAGCTTCTCCGAAGTGGGGGGCAGCTGCTCGATTTCTTCAGAGGCTGAAATGCAAAGGAAGGCTGATAAACGGGTGATGGGATCCTTGCTTTCTACTGTGCTCAGAATAGTAAAATGCAAGACAATAACCAACTGTGTTTGCCATACTCTTAGAAAATGAAAATTTTTAAATGATCTTTTTTAAAGACTAGTTAAAAACACAAAGGTACCATGCATGCCCCATCTCCAGAGGAGAACCATGTGACAATGAAGGACATTGTCACTTCTTTCTCCAACCTGGACCCCTCATGTGTCACGAACACTCTCACAGTCACACAGGTGTTTTAATAATAGACTGGAACATGCTTCAAAATGTGTCCTGAGATGTCTTTTTGGAAGGGATTAAAGCTAATACTGATACTGTAAGTATATCAGACAGAAAAGCCCCAAACTAGAGAAGGGAGGCCTGATTTGGGGTACAGGTAGAAGAGGTGGCAGCCAGGCACAGGTCCCCAGGGGAGTAGAGACAATATCCTGGTTTCAATTGCTCCCTCAGCTGATTTAGTAAAACTTCAAATTGAAAAATTGAAGACTCTCCTTTGCCTTAGTGATTTTAAAATAACCCTCTCACCCAGGTGGAATAGATAATTTCTGTTCTTTGTGTATGTCTACATATGAGTCTGTGTATGTCTCTGTCTGTGTTCTCTCTCTCTCTCTCTCTCTCTCTCTCTCTCTCTCTCTCTCTCTCTCTCTCTCTCTCTCTCCCTCCCTCCCTCCCCCCTCTCCCTCCCCCCTCTCTCTCTCGTGTGTGTGTGTGCATGTATCTCTTTTGCAGAAGTGTTTGATTTTAAGAAGCCATATGGAGTATCTTGAAGATCATGAATTTTCTGTGTGTGCCGTGTATATGTGCATGTGTACATGATGTATGTGTGTTAGTGTATATGTACAGGCAAGTGTCTATGTGTGGTGTTCAAATGTCCTTGTGCATTTGTTTAGTATATATAACATGTTGCTTGGTGTACAAATAGCTGTGATTATGAATAAGCATGTGTACATGACATGAGTATACCATATGACTGTGATCCCTTCGTGTGACTTTCTGTATGTGGCAATTATGAATGCTGAGTACATGCCTCTGTATGTCCTGTATGTATGTATGAAATGAATCCATGTGTGGTTGTATTAGTACATTTTCAAAAGGCAGCTTTGGGCAGTCAAATGAAACACAGACATGATGGCACTCTGTTGAGGGAGATAAAAAAGAGAGCCATGAATAGGGAAGGGTGATAAGTTTTTTCCACTCTGATAGGCCTCTCCGCCGATGCAGCAATCCAAATCAGACCGAATCAGGAAAAGGCCAGGTTTAATGGGTTAAGTGTTCCCGGGTAATTCCCCAGCCCCTCAGAGAGGAGGCGGGGATGGGAGACCGGAAGAACCACATGTCTGTTTTCTGGGATGCAGCTTATATACCCTGTGGGAGTGGTCTTGAGCCTCTCTAGGGGAGGAGCTGTGTTTGGCGGGCTTTGAAGGGGCATGTTTAAGGATATACTCTTTGGGTATAGGGATGCCAGGGTGCCAGGGATTGAGGTGGAGTTCCCACCCAAACAAGGAGGTTTCAGAAGACAGAGCATCAGCCGGAGGGAGAGGACTGTGTTTCCTATATCCCCTTTTGCTCTACGGTTTTTCTCGCATCAGCCCTGGAGGTTTCAATAGAAACATTTAGTTCTTATTGACTGGTGTCTTGTGAAAGTGTGTGTGTGTGTGTGTGTGAGAGAGAGAGAGAGAGAGAGAGAGAGAGAGAGAGAGAGAGAGAGAGAGAGAGAGAGAATGTATATGTTTATGAAAGAGGCACTTCCTGACCACCAGCCCTCAAACAGCCCTCCCTCCCTCCCCCCCCCCTTCTCCCACCCTGGTCATTTTCTCATTTGTCATGTTCAGAGCTTACTCTTCGTTCTTTGTACATTGGGAGTGTGTGGCCAGCAGCGTGTGCTCTCCCTGAGCAGCGATAGCATGGGGAGAAGCCCTGTTAGCCCTTCGGAAGCCTCAGAGCTATTCCTGCTCTCTCGCTCAGGGCCTGGGCTACCAGCAAGGCCCACATCCCAGAAGCACACGAGAGCGACAGGCACAGCCGAAGAGGGAGGTGGTCCCGCCCGTGCATGGAGCCTTTGCCGTAGACTTTCAGGAGAGACCTGGGGCACTTAGCCCAAGGTCCGGGCGGGGGGGGGGGGGTCCGGGAGGCTTTGAGTAGCAAGAGAAAGAGAAAGCACGGGATGACCTAGAAACTGTGTGTCCTCTGTGATACATACAGATGAGGACGTCAGAGAAAGGAAGGGACAGAATGATCTGCTCTGTGACCGGCTCTGGGTCAGGCTCCCTGGAACCTAACACCCATGCCTCGTGCTCTAATGACTCCGGACAGAAGCTCTTAGCTTCTCTGTTCTTCAGTTTTCCTACCATTGAAAGTGACATGAAAGCCCATGAAACAACAAAACATAAAATATGCTTTTGTTTCTTCTTGGATTAATAGAAAATGTATAAGGCAGTTCCTACATGATTTGGAACCTGTAAGCATTCAGCAAACTTGGTTATTGTTGTCCCTATTATTTTTTATTGTCACTGCTTGGGTTTGTCCTTTAATCTTCTTGCTGTTCTCACCAGACCCCCACAGGCTGCTCGAACCTGGACAAATAGCTTCTCAGCTATTAAATTTATGAACTGGGTTGAGGCTCTGTTACACAAGGTATAGCATAAAATGCTGTGGGAAAACATTGATCATCAAGAAAACACTGCCTGACATCTATTTACAATCCAGTGGGGTATGGGAGCCACACAAAATTACAAGGCACCTCAAAGAAAGGCATTATTTGATAAATACTCTAAGAGAGAGATAAACAATGGGCTACAGGCCCTCGGGAAGACGAAACACTTCCAGCTGCTGGTCCACTTATTCATGCTGATCCAAGCATGGGTGGCTAAAAGTAATCCACAAGAGTGAAGGGATGGAGGGGAAGACCAATTCGGGGGCTGGAGAGATGGCTCCGTTAACAAAATGCCTGTCTTGTCAGGGAAAGGATCTGAGTTCGTTTCCCCAGATCTCATTGAAAAAGCAGGGAATGGAGGCATGCATGCATGATTCCAGGAAGGGTGAAATGGGAGGCAGAGGCAGCTGGATGCCTGGAGCTATCTGGCCATGTAGCCTAGTCTAGCTGACCATGTCTCATACAGATGAGAGGCCACATCTCAAAAAAAAAAAGTATAAGGTGCTTGGGTAATAGTATTTGAGATTGTCCTCTTACCTCCATATGGACATGCACACACACATTTATTCCATATGCATGAAAAAAACAAACAAACAAATAAATAAATAGTATTTCAGAACTATAGGCACAAATATGTTGCCTAAGAGGAAAACTGCCATATTCTAAGCTTAGAAGTCCAGAAAGATGACAGACAGATAGCAATGACAATAATGAAGGAAGATGAGCTTTTGAAGGAAGAAAAGTGTTGCTTGCTCATCCATGTGGAGGCTTGATCAAGTAAGTTCCCTTCCTCATCCAAACTGGATATCCGCCTTAGCCGCATTCTCCCACGGAAGGCTGTGTCAGTGTAGGATGATACTTCCTTTTCTTCACTCCAGCCCCAGAGTTCACTGGCATTCTGTTTTATTATGTCATCATGGAGTCGTCTCCTATTCTGATAATACTGCCCATTGGAACGGTCATCAGTGAGTGAATTTCCTCACTGCTGGGAGCTGATGACGGTCTATACATAAAGCAGCAAAACCCTCCCGTTCGTCTCGCCACCACAACTCAGAGCCCTCAGTAACGGCACCAAAACCCGAAGAAACAAGCGCGCCTCCTTGAAGCCAAATGATGCTGGCTATAGATCACACCTGCTCCCTCCTAACAGATGCTTGCATGCTGGTGACATATTGGCAGAAAATTCACACTCGGTGGCCCTTGTCCTTTTACTCCCAACTGTGCCGTGTGCTATTGTTAGTATTTTGGCTCAGAATAGAACACATATTGTAGAAATACCAGCTGGCTCCTGCGTACGACACTCGAGTTAATTTTTCTCCAAAGACTGTGTTCCTGTGTTCATCTGGACTAATTATTTTTGTGTTTATCCAAACAAAAGGGCATATTGCAGAAGAGAGAAGTCACTATCGTTTTCTGCACAAGCCTTCGGGGCCATGGTTAAGCAGAATTGGGGGCTCCGAGAGAACTCAGACCCTGTGTTCTGACACCAGAAGATGCTAGTGCCTGAGAGCAAACTTCATAGTTACTATTTACTTACAGAAAATGAGACAACCGCACAACGAACCAAGTAGCATGGTTATTGCTGGAGATAAAGGGAGAACCAAGGCTGAAATCTAGGTTTTGTGAACTCTCAGAATCTCAGCACAGAAAGAAAGAAAACAGGAGGCAGACAGGTAGATACATGCATGACCACGACCATCCCTCTCAGTCCTCAGCCTCGATGCCACCGAGACAAGACAGTGACACCATCCGTACACGCTGAGCTAAGGGGATCTTGCCAGAACCTTCAGATTGGCAAGCGGTTGTTTTTCCCATAAAGCAGGGCATGTAGGCTAGGAACGCTGGAGGAAGAATAGTGTGATTTTCCTCTCAGCTCTTGCAGGGATCCGTGCTCTTCCTAAGCTCACAGTACCGAACGCACGCTGACTGCTAAAAGCACCCATCCACTCTGCAGTTCGGCTGTTTTGTAAAAAATCGAAGGAGCAAATGGGAAGCTCTTGGAGGATGTGTTAAGACCCTTCACTACCCATGAGTTAAATGGATCTGAGAGAAGTCAGATCAGCTTTGTGTCCTTCTCTTCAGGAAATGAATTCAGGAGCACATGCCTATCTGTTCGAGCAGCGTGTGTCCCTTAGTCTCACTCTCTCAACTCACTGTCACCCCTTCTCCTACCTTGCGTGACCCGGTTGAATCTGCCCCCCAGTAGATTATAGGGCCTCACCTCTGAAAACTGTGCTAGTGTGAAAGCAAGGAAGGGTTGGGGAAAAAGAGACCAAGCCATCTAAATGCAAGCATCAACTCCATCTCGATGGTCCCCAGTCAGTCCCTCCTTACTGACTTTCAAATGACCATGAGCCGATACAGGCTGGATGCACAGGTATGGATAGCCTTCTTCAAGACACACTCAAGATGTAATAGAACACAGCTGCTAGCTATCAGTGTCTGTTAAGTGCAAAACGACCTAACTCTTTAGGCATTTGTGAGTTTGGCTATAAACATGGCGTCATGCTACATCGGAATCGAGGAAGACAGCAGTTGCATTTGCTTCCAGATTAATGTCTCCTAATTCCCAGTTTCCTTCAGTGTAAATGCACTGGAGATTTGCGGGGGTAAATAATTTCTGAAGACATTGACCTACCTTCACATTTCCCCCTGTGATAAAAATGAAACAGACTGTGTCTTGACAATGATAGTCTTTTGCTCTGAGTCAAAGCCAAGTAATTTGCTGGGATGTGGATTTTGGTTCTAATGATGGAAAGTCTGTATTCCTAATTCACCAACAGCTATGACAAAAAGGAAGTCACTGCCTCTCACCAGCTGCAGCACTCGGGAGAGCGGCTCCTACACCTCACCAGGGCAACACAGTAGAGCTGACCCCATGGTGTAGGTGTGGGAGAACCCAACCCTGAGGATGTGAAAGCTGAAAACTGGTCCACCCCTTGCTCATCGCTACTAGGTGGCGAAGACAAGGGAGAGGTAGTGGACTGACCAACCCTACAAGAACCCAGACCCAGAACCAGGGCTACATGTTGCCCCTCCCCCACTCCCACCCATCTCCATCCCATGCTCTGTACTCCAGCAGAGTCCTATGGACCCAGGGATGCAGGATCTCCATGACACAGGGCTGCAATGGATGTCCAAGAGGAGTCCAAATGAGGTGTAGCAGAGACCAGGGGCCTTGAAACCAGACCAGTGATTCTTTTCAATAACCACCTGCATGTAAAAATAAAATATATGGATAAAGCAGTATATTGCATGACTCAATGTGTCATACTATAGCTTCCATGATGAGATTTCCCCCTTCTTATTTCTTCCTTTCCTTTTTTTAAATTTCCTCTTAAATTTTATTTTGTTTTATTCTGGGGTGGGGAGGGAGATGGGTAGAATTGGGAGGCATGGTATGAAAGACACAAAGAATAAATAAAAAAATAAATAAAAATTTTAAAAAAGGAATCTGGTTTATTCATTCTTAGTAAGGTAGGCATTCCAGTTTATACCTGGGAGCTTCCCAGCTAGTCTACTTGATTACTTTCCGAAGTGAAGAAGAGGCAGACTGGGTGAGCCTTCCTTATTAAAGATTAAATCAGCCACGTTACTTTTTCCGGGCTGTCAGGGTTCTATACTTACCTCTTCTGTCCCGGTGTCTCTCAAGTCAGAATTCAGGGTTATTTCTGAGCTCTTACATAAAACAGGAGTTAAAAATACCCTTCAAACATCAGCCCTCCCTGCTGACCACACGCTTGGCCGGCCTCTTTCCTCACAGACAGTGAAGCTCAGCCTCAGGCCTCAGGCCTGGCCTGGTTTTATAACAGGTGTGACCAGCCCAATGAGGCCCTTTCAGCTTTCCTTTTCTAGAAATAAGCTCAGCCAGGTCCACAAGTGTGCAAGCTGTCTTTAGTCTCTTCCATATTACCACCGGCAATTGTTTGACCAACTATTCTATTAGATAGTGTATTTAAAAAACAAACCAACATGGATTTCTCACGGCATTTCTTACCTTCACCCATAGAACCTGAAGTTCTTGCAAGTCAATTCTCCCGTTCTGTGGCAGCCCTACGCTCCAGCTACCAAGTCTACACTAATGACGCGTTGCTACTGAACTCTATAGCTACGCTTAGTGGTTGTTTTCTTTTCTTTTTATTGAAAACAAATCTTTTTTCTTCTATAATTTATCCCGATTACAGTTATCCCTCCCCTCTATTCCCTTCGGGTCCTCCCCACCTCCCCTCCCATCCCGATCCACAACCTTTCTGTCTCTCATTGGGAAACAAACAGGCTTCTAAGAGAAAATAGTAAAATATAATATGAAATATTACAATGAGATAAAAACAAAAAGAATAAGACTGAACAAATAAACAGAAGGAAAAGAGCAGAAGAAAAGGCACGAGAAACAGGTAGCGACACCAAGACCCACTTGTTTGCACGCTCAAGCAATCCCATAAAAATACAAATTGGTAAGCCATAATATATACACCAAGGGCCTGTATTGCAGAAAGAGAGAAAATTTACAAATACTAAAAAAATAAAAATTAAATAAAATTATAAAGAAAAAAATGGCTGTGACTCAATGTTAAAACACAAGGACCTCCAAAGATGCCATTGAGTTCATCTTCTGTTGGCTACTGATGGGCATGCAGCCTACCTTAAGAAGGGTTTGTTTCTCCAGTGAGACTCCCATGGGGAAAACTAAGCATTCACTTATAAGTGGTTATCAACTGGAGACAGCTTCTGTGTTAGGGATGGGAGGATGTGTCCACTTCTTCTTTCAGCCCTACGACTCTGTCTGATATAAACCCATGCTGGCCCTGTGCATGCTGCCTTCGTCTCTGTGAGGTCATATGTGCACCAATCCTGTTTATTTGGAGACCTGTTTTCCTGGTGTCCTCCATCCCCTCTGGCTCTTACATCTTTCAGTCTCCTCTTCCACAGTTCCATTGGAGGGTGTGGAGGGACAGTGATGGGGAAATCCTGTTTAGGGCCAAGTGTTCTACGGTCCCCCACTCTCTGCATAATGATGTCTGGCTGTGGGTCTCTGTGTTTGCTCCCATCTGCTGCAGAAGGAAGCTTCTCTGATGACGGTAGAGCACGGCACTGGACTGTTCTACGAGTGTGGGACAATGCCATTAGGGGTCGTTTTATTGCTATGTTCTTTTAGTAGAACAGCAGTATTTGGTGTTGCTTGGTCACTCAAGCCATATCAGGTATGGGCTCCATCTCATGGAGTGAGCCTTAAGTCAAATCAGATGCTGGTTGGTGACTCCCAAGCTTTGTGTGACCATAGAACACCATTGTAGGTCAACGGTTTATAACTGGGTTGGTGTTTACATTTCTCCTTTGATATCCTACAGAGTACCTTCCTGTACCAAAGACTAGCATATAGGGGTGAAGGCTCTAAGTAGGCACCAGCTCTATTTTTCAATGTTCAATGAGTTGTGTATGTGTTGTCTTCAGCAACAGGTTGTTGCTGTCAATTTGTGGAGGGCAACTTACAGTCTTGGCAACAGCCTAGGTTATTTGGGCATTCCCATGACACTGCTTTAGCCAATAACTCATTAGATGTAACCCAAACCTGGTACTGGAAGCTTCAGTTGGTGATAAGAAATGGCAACTTGGGGCTCTGTCTCTCCCATTAGTTGGCAATTTCAGGTAGATTGACTTCAAATATATGTTTCCCCTGTTATTTAGTTATATCTTGGAGATTGCCTTTATATATGTAACATATTTTAGAAAGCTTCTACTGTATTGGGTTTCCATACTACCTCTAGAGTGGCCCTTAATTTTATGTCTCTCCCTATATTTCCTTCCTCATTCCCTTCTCCCCATTTGATCTTCCTGTTCCACCTCCCAGGTCCATCTACAACTATCTATTCTATTCCCCTTTCCTAGGGAAGTCTTTCTGTGCCCTCTATACCTTTCTTTATACCTAACTTCTGTGGTTTTATGGGTTGTAGCTTGATTATCATTGACTTAACAGTTAATATTCACATATAAGTAAATACATACCATATTTGCTTTTGGAGGTCTGGGTTATCTCACTCAGGATGAGTTCTTTTAGCTCCATTCATCTACATGCAAATTTCAGGATCTCATTGTTTTACTTTAGAGGACAGGTTTTCTTTGTGTAGCTCTGGCTGTCCTGGAACTCACTCTGTAGACCAGGCTGGCCTCAAAACTAACAGAGATCCATCTGCCTCTGCTTCCTGAGTGCTGGGATTAAAGGTGTGAGCCACCACTGCCCAGCAAGGATTTCATTTTTTTAATGCCTGAGTAATATTCCATTGTGTAAATATACATATTTCTTTATTCATTTATCTGTTATGGGACATCTAGGTTGTTTCCAATTTCTGGCAACTATGAGTAGGGCAGCAGTGAACATAGTTGAGCAAGTGTTTCTGTGGTAGGATGAAGCATCATTTGGACATATGTCCAACAGTGGCAAAACTGGATCTTGATGTAGATCTATTCCCATCTTCCTGAGGTACTGCCATACTGACTTCCATAGTGGCTGTACAAGTTTGCACTCCCACCAGGAATGGAGGAGTGTTCCCCTTACTCCACATCCTCTCCAGCATGAAATACCACTTATTTTATTGATCTTAGATGTTCTGATTGGTGTAAGATGAAATGTCAAAGTAGGTTTGATTTGCATTTCCCTGATGGCCAAGGATATTGGACATTTCTTTAAGTGTATCTTAGCCATTTGATTTTCTTCTTTTGAGAATTCTCTGTTGAAGTTCTTAATTTTTTTGATTCCAGAGTTCCCTCAATTTGTTGTTGTTGTTCTCCTCCTCCTCCTCCTCCTCCTCCTCCTCCTCCTCCTCCTCCTCCTCCTCCTTCTCTACTTTCATGTCTTGAACTGTTTCATTCATTTCCTTCCACTGTTGTATTTTCATAGATTTCTTTATGGGATTTACTCATTTCCTCTTTAAGAATACCAATAATATTCATAAAGGCTATTTTAAGGTCTTTGTCTTGTGCTTCAGCAATGTTACAATTCTCAGGGCCTACTGGGGTAGGGTGGCAGGGCCCTTATGAAGACATGTTATGTTGACTGTTATTGATTGTGTTTTTATGCTGGCATCTAGGCATCTGGGTTTGGGATGATTGTAATTCTAGCTGCAGATATCTGGTCTTGTCTTTGTTGGGTGGGTGTTTTGTTCCTTGGTTTCTGTTGCTCTCTTAGGTTCTTAGGAGGGTGTGGTGACTGTGTGTTGCCCAGCAAGGAATTTTTCTGGGATCCTGATAGGTGTGGCTATTGGGGATTCCTGGTAAAATGTGTTTCTGTGTATAGAAGCTGACATTTAAGAATGGGGATAGGCTAGGAGAGGGGCACTGAGTGGGTTCTTAGGAGGGAGGCAAACAGGGTGTCCCATCAGGATCTGCTTAGTACCATGGGAATGGGGGCAGAAAGTAAGGAGAGGTCACAACAGGTGGTCTGTTAGAGCTGAGGATAAAACTGGAGGATTGGATTTGGAAGGTGGGGTGAATAAAGATCTGAAGCTTGCCTACTTACTTGGCTGACCTACTTGTTTCTCTCTCAAGCTCGGGAGTTCCCAGAGAATGCCTACTGGAGTTGGAAGCTGGGATGACAGGATGAGTAAGAATGAAATTTGAAGAACATTTGCCTGATTCATTGGAGATGGGGTCAGAGAGGAGGGAGAGGCTATGGCACGTTGTCTACTACAAAGCTGGAGGTGAAACTGGGGAACTGATTTGGAGGAGAGGAGAGAGGGGTGAAGATCCACAGTTGGGCTACCTGCCTCCCTGCCTTGAGTGGCCTGGGGGCTCCCAGGAAATCCATGTAGTGGTTTTAAAACAGCAACAATTCAGTTATCTGTCAAGTTTGTGATTCAGCTAAGATGTTCTGTGGCTCTGGGTAACCTCTGACCCAGCTTCTTGGGCTGAAAACTCCACAGTGGCTTGTGTTCTAGCTTGAAGGTTATTCTTAGGTCATCCTGGACCATGTCCTAGGATGCCTACTTATGGCCTCTTCTTACAGCCTGTCGTTCCTATAGCAGAAGTGTTCCCAGAGGGACCCGCTGAAGAGTAACCATTAATCAGGAGAAAATGGAAGCTGCCCACACTCTTGGATTAGAAGCAGATCTGGTCCATCAGCCTGTATTGTGTTGTACAGGTTAGAACTTAAGCAAGTCAAGTTCCAAAGGAAAGGAGTGAAGTTATTGTTCAGGCAAATGTGCATCCCTCTTCACCCTCCTTGTCTTGAAATAGCATTTTCCTTGTGTGCTTCATCTAGTTTACGGAGCCCCTTTCTTCCTCCCCTTCCTCTTAAGCTCACCTTTGCTACAGAGTCCCAAGCACCGTGTGTCCTCTCACGTCTTGTGCCAACTGGAAACATCACCAGATACTCATATTTACAGGGTAGGCGCAAAACAAACAAAAACATCGGTAACTAAGCTGCACTGATCATCGCTGCAATATGATTAGCCCCATTAGATTCTCTACCTTTGTACGCATTACAGATTTCTCCACTGTGAAAAGTAAGAACAGGCTATATATAAGCAACTGGGATATACTCTTAATCAATCATCTCGAGGCAGCAGCTAGCAGAGAGCAGCGCCTTTGTCTGCTCTAGAACTTTCTTTAAAAACTTTGCAAAGTTCTGAAATGCACACAATGTAGTCACGGGGAATCCAATTAAATGTGTGGATTTACCTGGTAGCATAATATAGGATACAGGAGAAAGACATTGTTCTTAAAATATTTAATGGCCTAGGCCTTAGGAGGCAGAACAGTATAATTGCTACACTGTCCAACTTGCAGCAACAGAAAAGAACCTGATGCAGACTTCGTTACGTACTCTGAGTTGGAGACACAGCATATCCAGACGGATTTATAATGCTCTTTATTATATTAAGATCTGATCATGTGTTATCTGAGACACGGACCCATAATACTTCCTGGGCCATTTGAGCACCGCAGAGGCATTTTTTAGCTATGCACTGCGGGGTAGCAGCAGCAAGAAGTGGCCTGGCTAGCATTGACCAGTGTGACTGTGTTTGGGGGTATGGCTGTGGGACAAGAGGGACAGAACAAGGTCAGTGACTGAAGCACAGACTTAAGTGTCCACGTCACAGGGCTGATGTCTTGGTAGGAGATTCCTTACTTCCCTGCCTTGAAGTCTGCTGGCCAGTTGGAGTCTGATGAGTTCATAAATCTTATAAAGGCAACTGATAAATTAGCTGGAAATAATCACAGACATACTGAAAGCCACTGTCCTGTGTCTCCAAACACCAGTATCCTTAAGACTTTTATTATATCGTGAAGTCTCTGCTCCCCTGGCACAGCTTTCTATTTTGACTATCTCACCCCCATTGATGAGCTGACAGCAAGTGGACCCCAGAAAACTGCTATTCCATCTTTTTTTTTCCTTTATTGGCATGCAAGTTCCATGAGGACACAGCTAATATTTGTCTCATTCTCAATATCCCAGACAATACCCTGGAGTGTTCAATGATTGACTGTAGGCTGAAAAGCATAGTTTAAGGACATAACATAGTTTAGTGATGTCCTTAGTTCAAAGAATTTCTTTCACTGATACTAACTATAACTTTTCAAACAAGCATAAAATAACTTTTTATTTGGTCACTGTCATGATTTTCCAAGTTGATGGTAGAGGTCACTTTAGTGATGTCACTTAAATAGGGAACATTTCTGTTTAGATGCACTTACTATTCAGATGTACTTCACCTTACAAATGAACAGGTGGATGGCATCAGTTTGGTTCCTAGTCTACCTGGCGTGGGTTCTACTTACCTAGTAAAATAGTAAAATTTATTTTGGGAAAACTCTACCTAAACACATTTTAACTTTGAGTTTACTAAAGCTGCCCTGTAAGTTAATATGTAGCATGTACTTACAATTAAATCATGAAATATATATTTACATTTATATTTATATATGCAAACATAAATATGTATATATTTATACTTGTATATATATATTTAAATTCGTCTACCTAAAGTTATACCATGAAATATGTATTTACATTTATCTTTCAATGTAAATATACATGTTTATATATGTATGTGTACATATTTTTAACTTGTCAGTCCTTCCTATATTCTTTCATCAAATATAAATTGGCTTTTAAAGTGACTGATCAATGTAGGTCTGAAGTGGGACTCAATTATGATTGTAAATTGAAGAATTATCAAAAATACAAAGCATTACAAGCCCTTGCAAAATACTCTGCAATAAACGTAGTCCCTTAGCATTATTTTCTCTGCTCATACTCATTAATGCTAACTATAGGCAATATTTTTCTAGTTCCTTATGGTTTGGAAAGTACTTTCACAGTCTTTCCCTGTCAGTCTTCATCATAACTCCACACCTAATATATGGATTCTGTCTCCATAAAACCATAGCTACAATGCTGTTTTTTTTTTTCTCTTGGTGTAAAAGTTGAGGATTGAGTACCTTGATTGACTTGTCATGGTTTTTAACCTATCGGAATTCTCATTTATTTAAATGTCATGCATTCCGGGGCGTCTTAATTACACATAAAGCCCTTTAAATGTTTTCATTCTGCGCAGTCAGTAGACCATCCACGTATCAGGAGTGATGAGGATACTTCACAGGCATCTGGGGGCACATGGTTAAACAAGCTTAAATGCCTAGACCAGGGAAGCATGAAGACATCTTATGACTAAGTTTCCTTCTTTCTGAACAAGTTTGTAATCATTTCACCCCTCTAGAATCCACATCTGTTCATGACATAATGCTGTAGGTCAGCCTGGGTTCTGTCAAAATGAAGCCTGTATTACCAAATCCCAAATTACAGTATGTTTTACTAACCAGTTTTATAGACTAGACATTTCAGTCAGGCAGAAAGGAATTCCCACTGCACTTGAGGGGTAGCAGAGCCTCATGAGCAGGCAGGCTACTGGTTCTGCGTGGGTCTGCCCTGCCCACAGCCTCCAGACACCTCAAGGACAGAGGAGCCAGATACAGCTAACGAGGGATGAAATGGTGGAACCAGACCCTTTGATTTTATTTGCCCTTGTTTGTGGATGTCATGACCTTGAGCTGTGTTCCAGCCAAGAGTTCAAATCTAAAAATAAACCTTCTTAAAGGCAGCAAACTCAATTCCTGGTGATTTGTTTCCTTCGTACGAAGAAACAGGAAGACCAGAAGAGAGTGAGAATGTGCTCCCAGCTACCAAACAGAAGAGAGGAGGGTGTCTCAGCTCGGGCTTTGTTTTAGAACTTGTTGATGAACTTATTCAGAGCTAACGTCAATTTTTTGAGACATCTTATTTGATGCTTTTTATTTGGCTTTACTTGGTGAAATTGCATTTAAATATGCTATTTTATTTCTCAGGAAATCTTGTGAGCATAGTTGCCATTCTAGGGAAAGAAATTATAAACAAATATGTGAAGCAGAAGGAAATGAAGAGATACTAGACTCCTAACATGAAAACAAAATGCAGGGCATGGTCTGAGGCCTTTGAAAAACATGTTTATTCATGCACTAAAATGATTGCCAGTCACAGTTCTTAAGAGAACATGTGTTTAAGTATGTGTGTAATAAGGGTTTCAGATTTATGGCCTAAGATCTATACCTACCATAATTTCGTTTGTCTGTTCATCTGTTTCTTGACATTCCAAATAAATAGTTACTGCATACCTAGCATGAGCCAGGCAGTATTCTTGGATGAAGCTGAGAACCACGAGGGGGAAAAGGTGCCTGCCAGCCTCCTACTTAGGGTGTAGTGGGAAATATAGATAATATTTATAGATAATATTTGCAAGTCAGCAAATAGACACAAACAATTTCCGCCATAAATCAGTGAATGAATAAGGAGGCAAACGAGGTATGAGTCTAGCAGGTGAGCAGGACTGGGCATTGTTTTGGTCCAGCTGAGTTGGTAGCCTGTGAGAAGAGGGCAGAGACTTGATCTAGCTGCCAACTAGCAAGAACTCTATGGAGCTTCATGGATAAGTAATGAATGAACTCCAGGCAGATGCTGACTCCCAGCTGAGTTGCTTAATCACCACGACAATCCCTGGGTACTTATCCGGGGAGAAGGGATTCAAGATGAGAGAAACAGCCTCCATGTTCAGAAATTCAGGACCCAAGCAGCAGACAGCAGACAACTCTTGAGCTTCAGCATGAGGCGCTCGCTGTCCACAGGGTCTCCAGTGGTTTTGGACGCTGCATGTTAGAGGGCTTGAGAGATAAACCAAAGGAAGAGAGCTGCCGCTCCCACAGCAGGACACTTTCTTTTTCACGTTTATGACTGCTAGTAATATGTGACAGTGGCACGGGAGAAGGTCTCCATCCTATGTTGGATGTTCTCTCACCTCTCCAGACCATCAGAGAATAAATACTGCCAGAGAGGTGTGGAGTGGTAGAAGCACGCTTGGATTTCCCCACACCCTCTTTCCTGAGAAGAATTCATTCACTGTAAGTCAGGTAGAGCTAGACTCACTGTGACAGTGACGGTAACAACTTTTTGGCCCAGTCAAAATATGCTTTAAAAAGAATATATATATATATATATATATATATATATATATATATATATATATACACACATCACTGAGGGAAGGGTGTTTGACACACACCCTGCTTGTGAGAATCCATGGTAGAACGTTTCCGAGGTGATGGGTTTTCAGCAGACAGTTTTTATCTCTGAGAATCCTAAAGTTAAAAAGACCGTGGCTGCCAGCTGCCATTCCTGACAGCCATTGCTTCATAACAAACAGAGCTTCTGTGTTGCTAGAGTTTTCCACCTTGCCCACAGTCAGGACAAATCTTTGTCACCCGCCAGTCCCACAGCCGCTCAGACCCAACCAAGTAAACACAGAGACTTATATTGCTTACAAACTGTATGGCCGTGGCAGGCTTCTTGCTAACTGTGCTTATAGCTTAAATTAGTCCATTTCCATAAATCTACACCTTGCCACGTGGCTGGTGGCTTACCGGCATCTTCACATGCTGCTGGTCATGGCGGCATCTGGCTGTCAGTCCTTCTGCCTTCCTGTCCTTTTATTTCTCCTCTCTGTTAGTCCCGCCTATCCTTCCTGCCTAGCCACAGCCGATCAGGTTTTATTTATTGATCAATCAGAACAACTTGACATACAGACCATCCCCCAGTACAGCCAAGTGCAGACCATCTCAGACACCTGCACTCAGGCCCATGGTCCTAATCATCCTCTATGCGGACCTGCTGGGTAACGCCACAAAGAACCCAAGAAGGGCTCCCACAGGACATACAGAACATCCCACAGCACTTCTGAGGGCAGGCAGAGACAGTATCCTGATGACAATTATGAGCCCTGGCTCCATTTGAAGTTATAGCTGTAGATAACCCTTGTATATTCCTGATTTTGCTTTTAAACAAGTTTGCTTGGGGTTTCTATAATAATTAATGGAAGAAAAAAACAACATAATGATAACAAAGATCTAGAGTGGCCACATGAGTGGAAAGGAAAAGACATCCAAGGCTTCAGCAATTGACCCAAGTCAGTAGGTCATGCTAGAAAATAGAGGACTAGTACACAGAAGAAAATGAGACCCACGGCTGTCTAGAGTCATATGTCATGTGCACAAGAACCCCTAGGGAGAAGGAAATGTGAGCAATATTCCGTGTGTTCTACTGAGAGTCTACCCAAGGGCGTTGCCGTTTATTGTTCCTGATAGACTGATGCTCTCGGGTTAATATGGTCACGTCTTAGTTAGGGTTTCCAATGCTGTGATAAAACACCACCACCTAAAGGAAGTTGGGGAGGAAAGGGTTTATTTGGCTTTTGCTTCCACACCACAGTTCATCATCAAAGGAAGTCAGAACAGGAACTCAAGTAAGGCAAGAACCTGGAGGCAGGGATGACCCGACCTACAATGTGCTAGGCCCTCACCAATAAATCTCTAATTAAGAAAATACCTTACAGGTAATGCCTTATGCAGGCATTTTCTTAACTGAGGCCCCCACCTCCCAAATTACTTTAGCTTGTAATAAAACATAAAACCAGCCAGCACAGGCCTATGAACCCACTGGCACTTGAACCCACTTTTTTTTTGATAATTAACATTTTTAGAATGGGTCATAGAAAGTTCTGGATTTTAACATTCATTCAGCACACATGTTCTAGGACCGTGAGGTAGATTCTGGAAAACAGGGACAAGCTTGTTGCTCTTCTGTAACATTTGTCAAAAACAGCTACCAAGCTACCACACTTCTAGCTTTGCCTCAACAGTTGGAAAAGTCCAATGTCTAGGTCAAAAAGAATGTTTTGTTCTTGCTTCTGAGGGGAAAATACCAAAACAAAAGAAGAAAAGAAAGAAAGGAAAGGAGGAAGGAAGGAAGGGAGGGAGGGAGGGAGGAGAGGAGGGAAGGAGGGAAGGAGGGAAGGAGGGAGGGAGGGAGGAGAGGAGGGAAGGAGGGAAGGAGGGAGGGAGAAAGGGAGGGAGGGAGGGAAGGAAAAGCCCACAATGCCTAAAACTTCCAAAAGAATACATATCAAAGAAATATATATGATACTTAAATACTTCAGGCTGCCTTGTAGAAATATTGTGCATGTATTTGGAGTTGTATTTTTAGAGAATCTTTAGAATACAAGAACATTGACAAGAAGGGAGCGGGACAGATCTCAACTGATTCTGGTCCCACACTAGCCTAACCTCGCCCCCAGAGGGGCATGTTTGCTATACCTGACACACCTAATTGACACATCAAAATCACCCAAAGTCTGCAGTCACACTAGGGTTCATTTTTGGCATTGAACTTTCTATTGCTTTGGACAAACATATAATACTGTATGTTATATACACCCACCACATAGGATCATGCAGAAGAGTTAATACTCTAAAAAGTCTCTGTACAGTCAGGCATGGTGAATCAGGCTTTTGATTCCTTCAGCTTTGGAGGATTAGACATGAGAATCGCAAGTTAGAAACCTGGCGGGACAATTTGCAGAGTCCTGTCAGAATACAGAGACAGGGGCTGGGGGTAGATCTCAGTGGCAGGGCGATCGCCTGGGCTTGTCAATTTCTACTCCCATGAACATTGTTCGCTGTGTAAGTGTGTGTCGTGAGATAACTTTTGCCCAGCCTAGAGGAATCAGCTGGCTTACTTTCTCATTCTGGAAGCTGACCTAGGTCAGTCAGTTCCCAAGCCAATGGCAGTATTGCTTTCTGGAGATGGGGTGCACAAGGCAAGGTCATCTTTTGAATCCAGCCTTTCTCTCCTTTCTCTCTCTCTCTCTCTCTCTCTCTCTCTCTCTCTCTCTCTCTCTCTCTCTCTCTCTCTCTCTCTCTCTCAGAGAAAATGGTAGCCTCTTCCAAATATAGCTCTTACAAAAGCACTTGCTGAACACAGCCCTGGTGATCACATCCCTTGTGGTTTACCAAACTGGTGAAGCCGCACACAATGGCGGAGGTACCATTGAAACCATCTTCAGACACTTGTCCTTCTCTTGCCCCAGGCTTGTTACCAGGAGCCATGTCACTGCTTCAGGGATGCAGTGAAGGATGTCACTGCATTTGGGGTGCAGGGATTTGGGAAGCGCAAAGCCCCTGGCAAAGGTTTATGTAACAAAGAGAAGAAGAGACAGTAGGAACTAGAAAGAAGTATGCAGCATCTCCATCTTCCATCCTGAATGGCACACCCAGCTCTAAAGGAAATTCCCAGTGTCTGAGAGATGAACTAACTCAGACAAAGGCACAGCATCCCTGCAAAAGAGACCTGGACCACCCATCCTCTGCTGCCCTGGGCTTATGTGACTACGCTGCTCTTTCCTTTCCTCTCACAGTCTTGCATTGTTCAGCATGCACTGAACATGTAGTAGAAATCATTTGTGGTCCAGGACTGTGGCTACCAGGGTAGCTCTGGGCATATGGCCAGCCACCTCAAGAGCAGAAGAGGGCAGCTGCTCCTGTGTGCTCTTCAAAATATGAAAGAAAAAAGAGGTCTAAATGTCACTGTGCCCTCTCAGAGGCGACAAAGAACAGACTTATCAGAGTTTCCGACAGGGCATGCACAGTTCATTTAAACACGTTCAAATTAACAGACTGTGTTGGCTGAAGGGTGTGTTTCTCTCTGTGTTGGATAAAACCTAATTGAAATGTGGTGGTACCAGGCTGGGAGCACATTCCTCCAACGAAGTAAACAAATGTTATTGCCATCGCTTAGAGATTCTTGCCCAATTAGGTTGATTACAGTGGCCACAGAGAAGAATCCTGAATGCAGAAGGGGGTAGGCATGTGCAGATTGGTTACGTAATATTTATAGACAGTGGTAAAACTTCCGATGATTCAAAATATACAATCACGGTTTTCCACGGACTAGCAGAATGCAATCCACATGTTTGCTAAAAGTGAGAGGCAGAATCAACAAATTCCCTGACATTTGCGTTGATAAGACCTTCTCAGGGGAATTGTAAACTCCCGCTGGCAACTGCTATTTTAAACAACGGCAAAGCAGCTTGCCTCTGTCACCTGTGAGCTTTACCTTAAATCACAACGTGGTCTTTACCTGACTTTAGAAACTCTATCATTTCCTCCCTGGCTGGCTGACTGATGGGAGCATGTTCTGTGTGAAAATAACATGGCTTACACATAACCCATGGAATTCATTTCTATCATGTCCAAAGTATTACTATTAATCTGGCTTTCTTAGATACGGCCATAATGAAAGGTAGTGTTTGCTGTACTTCTACAACTGTAGCTTACTAGGTCAAGGTTGTTTTTGGTTGTTGCTGTTTGGTTTGTTGGTTGGTTTGTTTTTAACAAAGGAAACACTTCAAAAACAACTCATGTTCACCATAGAATATATATTTATAACAATTGAATTGATAGAGTAGTAGGTATGGCATAGTAAAAAAAAAAAAAAAAAAATCAACTGTAAAACAGGGTGAAATTGTGGAAGAGGATTTAATCTCCCCAGGCCTGAGTTTCCTCATGTAAAAGTATGGAGTTGCCCTGTGTTATGCCATAGCCACAAACCATCTGTGATCTTGAATTGTGAGCACATTGGTACTATGGGCAGTCGTCAACTTATTCAATGATGTGGCTTGGTTTGACACATCTTTTTAGATATTTGAAACCCAAAATACCAAATTCATTGAGAACAGAAACACAGTCAAAACTAGAACAGCAATAAAGGAACATAATAAAGAAATATTAATGCATACCCACATATACAAATATATGTGTGAAAAACATATTTGCATTTAAAGTAAATACTTACTTCAGTTCTTGTGAATAATACATGTTTTAGGAGAGCTGGCTCACTATTTATGAAAATGACCCAGTGGGCTTCTTTGAGTATAGAAACTGAACTTAGTTTTGGAATAGAAGAAAGTTGAGGTGGGCCTCCATCCCAACCTTATGCCCATCCCTCTCCATGATCTAAAAATGGGATGAAATCACGACTATCAAGCACCATTTTAATTGCATTTGGCTCGGTATCAAGCTTTCTCCTGTTGATGGCTGCCTAATTGATTTGCTGTCTTGAATTCATTCATTATTAACAGGGGCTGGATCACTAACAGGGCAAGGGTCCGTTCTTGGTAGCAGTACAGTTTGTTTAAATATTCCACCATTGCTTCAGTCACCACTCGCCAGTTGCCAGGCCCTAAGAACACACGGATCACTACCTGGAGACTGTACCAGAAACGCTGAGAGTCCCGGCTCACAAACTTGGAACGTCCATGAATCACTGGAGAGATTGATAAGATGTGTATTTCTGGATCCTTCCAGAGAGATATTGATTAAGAGATGGTGATGGGAGCCAAAAAAAAAAAAAAATCCATTGCTATCAGTCTTTTCCAGGTGGCTGCTGCAAGTGAAGAGAAGGTTCTATTCTAGAAGTTCCAACCTATCACATATTCTCTGCTGGTGAGTCCACAGACTTCCCATACTTGTCACTTGTAGTCTTCTCCTAGGTGTCCTACCTTCTGCAGCCATCATTTGTATGCCCAGTCTCTTGGCAGCTTGAACAACTGACCCTAAGACAACATGAAGTGGCCTTGAACATCATCATAAAATGATACTATAATAGAGCTGTCTTTTTCACACTGGACCTGACCAATGCTTTCTGTAGTGGGAGCAGTTGTGATCACTTCCATTAACATTTCCTTATGGAAGGAGAGAAAGGGCTCCCACTGCCCATAAGATCCTCGCAAAGCATCCTTCCTTGAGATCATGTTGTCTGTCATCAGCCAGGGTCAGTCTCCTTGGAGGTATGCCTGTGCGTTGCCCGGGGATCTCATCAGGAGTGCAGTTTTATGTGAGTCCTCCATGCTGCCACTGGGGCTCTTCAGCGGTGCAGTTTGCTGTGAGTCAGAGATGCCAAAGGTCTGAGTTCTCAACAGTGTGCGTGCTCTTGAGTTCCACGTGCTCCTGTAAGCAACCCTACTACAGTCATTAGTTCACTAAGTAGGATGTGGCTAGAACCCTCTCTTGGGTAGGTTGGAATCTGCTCTATCTAAGGAGAATACGCACAG
The DNA here is from genome assembly GCF_049852395.1 of Peromyscus maniculatus bairdii. Lineage (NCBI taxonomy): Eukaryota > Metazoa > Chordata > Mammalia > Rodentia > Cricetidae > Peromyscus > Peromyscus maniculatus. The sequence goes on along the minus strand of NC_134864.1, from coordinate 37,750,634 downwards.
ACATTTCCCACACAGAAAAACTCATATAACAGATACAAAGAGTAGACATTGGGTAGCAATTATATGAATTTTATCATCAATTCACCCCAGTTAAGACAGGTTTTCATGAACATTTTAGACTTGAACCTGACTTTTACAAAATTAAAATCACCTCTGTTTGCTGACATTCTGTGTAGGTCATGTGACATGGAAAGACACAGATAATTTTTAATTAGGATCTATTAAACTACAGTGGAATACATTATATGGATAATTGAAAGAAATCTAGATTCTATCAGTTTAGTAATGATTATACCTAAATATTCCATGGTATATAAAGAAGGCTTCTTAAAGCATGGAGGCAGTGAAGTGAAAGCATAGATATGTTAATTAAGAGAGTTAGATTGATGCTGTATTCTGAAGTAAATAATAATAAATCTTTTAATCAATCTTCCCATAAGCTTTTATCATGCATCTTTGCATGGGGTCACCTGTGCATGTACTAAACCAAACCATCCCTTGGATAAAAAAGAGCAGATGGAAAATAAATTGGAAAAAAAAATCTAAACTTTGGGTACTTGGTTTGATTCATTCTTTTCCATAATTGTAAAATGCATGTGGGAGTGAAATTTATGATCCCTGTGCAATAGAAAGCATCGCCTTGAGGTAGGGGGGTGATGGGACCAACTGCTGGTTTCTGAAATGTGGTTAGGATGTGTATTTAAAGAAGACCCTATCAGGCCTTTATTCTATAAAATACCTAGACAAATAAATCTGAGGCATCTGAGGGTAATGGCAGCTTGAGAGATAATGGATATTCAATCTGGGAGATGGGAGAGAGATAAAACCTTGGCGAGGGTATGTTTTAAAAAAACCCCTCAGACGGCCTGTTAAACTGCAGGATACACTAGTCTCTATAAATTTTCAAAGAGTGTCCTGGGTTTCATCCAGGAGGCTGCTACAGATGAGCTACACACTGTTAAAACTCTCCCTCAGTCTTTGAGAAATTTTAGGGCAAGTCTCATGTAATGTATACCTCATGCCTGGGGTCAGTCATCAGTAGTTCTTGGCAGAAACAATCTGTAATGCACTTAAAAGAACCCATGAAAGGGGGTAAAAAAAAAAACTCCCCAGCATTTTACTACAAATCTGAGCTGGGTTCCCTACCTTGTCTCCTACGCAAGAGTACCCAAAAGTTGAAGGAAAAGTGAAGGAATAACCCATTAATACTTCTGTGTGTGTGCTCCCAGGGAGTTATGTTATTTTACCTAGTTTGTTTGCAGAGAGTACTCTTTCAATCCATAGGCTACAGGAGTTGAGTGTAATGTCTTGTATATGTTTTAGGATGCTTGTGGTCACTTGTATTATCCTTGGAGCAAATGTCTGCATTTACAAGCAAAGTAGTTTTTTTTATTACTATTGCTTTTGCTCAAATTTCCTAGGTGATATAGAGATGGGAAAAGGGTGCAAACAAATAGGGCACTTTACAGTTGGTAGGTGGAATGAGTGTAAAAACCCATCCCTCGTGTGTTCTTGCTCTCTGTCTCAATGTGACTTGTCCCCCGTGACCTTCTGAGTCTGCCATTAGATGAATGCACAAGTTGCTGAGTAGAGGATGGGAGACCAAACCAGGGTGATCCCAACTGCTCCAGCAACATGTTTCCCTAGACAGGTCATCTGTCGGCAGATGTCTTTCAAAGATACAAGACAGTATCGTCAGAGACCTGAACTCATCACGAACATGTGCTTGTTCTGGTTAACTCTGAAAGTCCACCCAGATGACTTAGAGTGGTTAACGTCATCTGAATGATAAAAAGTATTAACGGTTATAAGCCACAGATATTTAGGTATTTTTATAGCCAATACATTGATATTGCTGAGCATATTAACAAATAGGCATTAATGGGGGGCATATATTTTTCAGGGGGCAAAAATGTCTATGCTATGTTTTCAAGCTACCATTTACGGTGAGGGGCAGTTCTTTGACTCTTGGTTTCTGACATGAGAAATATCCATTACAGAGATGACAATAGCATTAAGAAATTACAAGAGAAAAATCCCGAAGAAATGTAGATGGACCTCACAGTGATGGAGGGACATTTTCACACTTACTGTTATTTTTTAAAAGGACCTTCAGATGTGTACCATACATCCAAGCTATGCATCTCATTATGCTATATATTTCATTAGGCTATAGGCTTCATTAGACACTCAAATCAAGAATCTCATTACACAAACCAGACACACATCTCATTATGCTGTGCATGTCATTAAGATCCCAGCCAGGAACAGATGTAAAATAGACACATTTCGGCAAGGCTTTGATTCCAGCCCACATGGCACTCTCATCAACAACTGAGCAAGGATGGACCAACAATTGGGTGACTTTTGAATGACACTTGGCAAACAGGAACCAGCTCAAACAAGCACTATGAAATAACTGAGAAGTAAAAAATAGCCTGGTGTCACATTCCACTTCCCTGTCCACTCTAGGAATGTGTTCCTACTGTCAGTCAGGAATCGCCTATCAGTGAAAAGCTGGTGATGGGGTGGGAGAGGGCATGTGTCTGCAACAATGCAATCATCTGTCATGAGAGACACACACAACAAAAGGTATCATCAATGTCACCTTGTGGTCCCAGCAACTGTGGCTGTTCTGTGTGCCCAGTTGGAATCTCCTTCGGCATCTTCGTGGACAGGTTCCATGGTGACATCCCTGGCTAAGTAGTATATCTGTGGTCAGAAATGATAAAATCCCAACTCACACTAATGTAAGATTAGAATATTATAAAAAGCCCAGAGGTGTGAGAGTTTCAAGGCCAACCCTAGCCAAAAGTGACACCACCTATGAGGACATGTATTCTCTGTCTCTTGGTTCTGATTTAATGGGTGCCAGCTTCGTTGTTAAGTATACTTTCTACATGAGAGGGTTCTAAGCTTTTAAAATAATTTCCATAGCTCCCAATTCTAATAAAACACAGTGGATGTCTTCTAAAAGATACAACCAAATCCTGGAGGATGGTTCCAGCAAGGGTCGAGCAAGAGGCCAGCCTAGCCTAAGTTCCTACCACTAGTTAGTATGCCTTTGCTGAAGGTCATCCTGATTTGAATGTGAATGAGGACCCAAAGCCAAGATGGTGACAGGTAGATGCAAACATGTGTATAAACTGTCCCGGACTCTTAGATCTGGTAATAACGGTGCAATAAATTCACAGTCTGAGAGCTTTGGGGGAGGGGGGGCTTTGTTTTTGTTCACCTGAAAACTGCTTGTCACTAATGAGTAAGGGGTGTGTCTTAAGCATCACGGAAGCTGGATAAATAGCATGGTTATTTCTCGGGCTAATACCAAATGAAAATAATTCTTATTCTAGTCATTTAAGCTTGTGTGAGGAAAAATGCTTCATATATAATATGGCTTCCACACACCATCACGTCTTCTGTTCGAAATAGCTCAGAGCATTTTCTGTAACTACTGTCTGATAGGTTTAGGAAGGTTTAAACGGAAGGAGACACACACCAAGAAGTATGGATAAGGGGTACAGCACTTGCCTAGCATTCAGGAAAGCTTGAGTTTGGTTCCTAGTACTACCAAAAACAAAAGAACAGCAAATACACACACAAAAACCAAAACATAAAAAAAAAAAAAAAACACCCTAGGGGAAAAATACAATTGATCAATGTATGGGTACAAATGACACGGTGAACACCTTCTTGAGAGTAAATTATGAATAGACAGTAAAGCGGCGTCCTCAAGACTCCCCTCTGGATAAAAATAGAAGGACGGGAAAGAAGATATGGAATAGAGGAGGGGGCGGGGAGCAGCCACGAAGGTCAAATATACTGAAGGCAAAATGCTTCCACTTCATGGCCTGCCTGGGGCTGTCCCCAGGTAGTACTCTGCAACTCTGAATAAATAAGAATTTTCTCATCTAGGAGGAAAGTGGTTTTGTTATACAGGACTGTGAAGTGATGTCCAACCAGAAACAGTTATTAAAGAATTTTTTTAGTGGACTTTTCTGCCAGTATTACTCTGAGAAAAGCAATCTCAATATAGCTGTGACCTGCGCGTCCTTGTGAAACTCTCGTGTGCGCAAACACTGCGTGTCCACATTTCTTCCACATTCTTTGGAGATGACGTGCAGCCTCCACAGGCTGCTCAAAGTAGACAAAGCAGGTTCCTTTTTCAACAGAGGGATTTTCTCTCAGAATGGTATGGCTGGAAGATGTTGGAATAAAATGATTCTGGGTCAAATTTAAGCTTCATATTGTAATGGACTCCCTAGAGTACCATGCTTCCCTGAAGCCAAAGGAATAAACCATTTTTTCCTTTGTAATTGATTCTGAATCTAGGAACACCCAGGGATAGAAGAATTGGATACAATAGGGTTGCTGGAAGTTGCAAACTTCTTACACAGTTAAGAACCAGTAATTATTACTTATTATTAAGGGGCAAATATAGTGACTAATAAATCACAAATTATTAAACTTTTAAACTTTTAAAATTTAAATTTTCATCTTTCTTCCCTCCCCCAACTTTGTCTAATATGATCTGTCTTCGAACTTTTTTGTTTTCATTTTCCATTTACAATGACTGAGTTCAGATCACAACAGTCCTGAACGTCAGGAGTGATTGGTCAAGAGTTTCAAATTCTTAGTTCTAGTGATTGGGTAAGAGTTTCAATTCTTAGTTCATTCACAGGCCCTTGGAAATATTCTCATTCTTTGGTTCAATCACTAGCTTTGAATTAAGAGAGAAAAAGGACACGTGTCTGTAACAACTTAACTGGCCATTCAGAATTAGAAGCAAGCTATCTTCAACTCTTTTACTTAATCAGCAAAATTTTGGAAACTCAGATTGAAATGCAAATGTACTTTTTTTAAAGAAAAAAGTCAATGTGTTTGCACAGAGATTGTGACAGGAAGCTCAAGAACTGCAGGGCTTCAAACCAGATAAAGTCCCAGCACAGAGAAGGGGAAGTGGACCCAAGTCCCACCCCTAACCAAGAACCTATTTGCAGTTGATACCTCCAAAAGGGAAAACTGCTTCCTCCAATGGAGTCTCACAGGGTATAACAAGCACACTCCAGGTGAGCCCAATGCTCAGGAGTAACGGCCAATACAAAACAGACTCCATGGAGAGTGTGTGTGTGTGTGTGTGTGTGTGTGTGTGTGTGTGTGTGTGTGTGTAAGTGTGTGATTTTTGCTTTTTCTTAGTTTTTTATTTGGGTTTTATTTGTTTGTTTATCTGAGAGGGAGAGAAAGGAACAACATGACGTTGGGTGGGTAGGGAGGTGGGGAAGATCGGAAAGAAATTGGGGGAGGGGAAAGAGTATGACCAAATGTATTGTATGAAAAAAATTAGAGCCAGTATGTTAGCTAGGGGATTTATCTACGAATAGCCCTGAAAAGAAGGACTCTATGTCTTAATTTCTTTTCCTGTTTCTGTGATAAAATGCTCTGACAAAAGCAATTTACAGGAGGAAGGGTTTATTCAGGCTTACAGGTAAGGTCCTTCGTGATGGGGAAGTAGGGTGGCAGGAGCTTGAAGCAGCTGGTCACATCACATCCATCCTCAGGAAGTAGAAAGGATCCATGCATGCTGGTGCTCAGCCCTCTTTCTCCATCCATGCAATCTAGAATCCCACCTAGGGAATACTGCCTCCCACGGTGGGCAGAGCTTCTCAGCTCAATGAATACAACCAGGATAACTCCCCACACATAAGCCTAGTGGCCTTTCCCCTGGGTGATTCAAGATTCTGTTGACAGTTAGCACTGGGCTTTGAGATGATGAGCTTTGGAATGTGCGTTCATGCCCATAGCGAGTTGGCCGACAGCTCTGCTTCTAGATAACACAGGGGAGATGGTCCTGTGAGGGTCTCCCCCATAGTGCCATCTTTTTGAAGGGCAGGAAAGGAGAGTTAGAGAAGAAACAGGGACCGCAACCAGGCCATTTACCAGCCATAGCTGCGTAAGAGTCTGCTGACCAACTGTCCATTCTGGACCTCTCTCAACCTGTCCCAGAGTTACCTGGTGGTATGTCTGGCTCAAAATTTTGAGCAGAAACACCTGCTGTCTGGACCATGAGTCCTTCACCCACACAGTGTCTCTGCTCTCCTAGCAACCCCAGGTAGACATCTCCACGTTGTTGAGAAACACTTGGCACTTGGATCCCCTTTGACATCCACAATAAATAATATTTAGATTTCCAAAGCTGGAAGGATGGGTTCAGTACTCTAAGGTGGCAGCAGATGCTGAAAAAAAAAGTGTTCTGACCTTTGGGTGAACAGAAGAATTTAAGAAGCTATTGTTAAAATGTGGCACTGGGAAAGCATGATTTAAATGTAAATCTTTTATCTCCAAAGCCATAAAAGACTATGCCTTGGAGGTACAAGAAAATGCAAGCTCTAATGTGCAGCATATAAAAAAAAATAAAACATTTAGTGCTGCAGCAAATCGGCTTTTCTGAACTGCATTTTCCTCATAAAGCACTTGGAGTATATAGTATTTTATTTATATTTAAAAGGAGTTGTTCTTTAACCATCTCATCTCCAGTTCCTCCAGTTGGAGTTGTTAAACTTGGCATCTTAGCTCCCTGGCAACACTGCCTTTCCCTTGCTCTTCGTCCTCTCGGGAGTCCCTTGTGCTTTTCATCGGGCGGGGACTTGAATGCCCTTAGCGGGCAGATTGACCCCCTTGGATCCTCTCCAGCCCCGAGGGCTACAGAAGTCTCCAGGAAGGGTAGAGTCAAGATCAAAGTTCACAGTTCCATATCCACATTATTTGACCCGCTCCATGGCTTTGGGGGGGAAAGAAATAAAAAGCCTGCAATTATTTGGACTAAGCCTCGGGTGTAGTGGGCTCCTGGCAGGCGTTGTATATGGGTTGCAGATTGAGCACAGTGGGAGCCCAGGTTCTTGCCCAGACTTCCCTCCTCCTTCTCCATATGGCTCTCTTGGTGCTGATTGTACCCCTCTCTAAACCAAATCTGCTTTCCCCTTTAGGAGTTCCCGGCCCCTCCCCCATGCTCACCTTCCCATGGTGATTGCCCACCCACCCCTGGCATTTGTTTCTCGGGCCTTTTCTCTGATAACGCACTTGGATTGGGCAGATTTCTTCTCTCACTGTTTCCAAAAGAAACAAATTCCTTGTGCCACTCTTTCTTTTCTGTGAGGTCAAGCACTCTGGCAGCACCTTGAACTAGGAACTCCATCTTTTGGGTCCCAAGTACTGGCAAACAATAGACATTTGATTGTGGTGATCTATTGTGTCCTCCAATATATTGTGCATCCTAATAAACTTATCTGGGGTCAGAGAACAGAACAGCTGCTAGATAGACATAGAGGCCAGAAAATGGTGGCACACACACCTTTAATCCTAGCATTCTGAAGGCAGAGATCTCTGTGAGTTCAAAGCTACACTGGAAACAGCCAGGCATGGTGACACACGCCTTTAATCCCAGGAAGTGATGGCAGGAAGCAGAAAGGTGTATAAGGTGTGAAAACCAGAAACTAGAGTCTGTTAAGCTTTTGGCTTTTAGCAAGAGTTCAGCTGAGCTCCATTCGGTTGAGGACCAGAAGCTTCCAGTTTGAGGAAATGAGATCAGCTGAGGAATTGGTGAGGTGAGGTTAGCTGTGGCTGGTTCTGTTTCTCTGTTCTTCCAGCATTCACTCCAATAACTGGCACTGGATTTGTTTTTTATTAATAAGACCCTTTAAGATTCATGCTACATTTGATCATCCTTTTCAATGTACAAAGAGACGTGATTTACACGTAATTTTCATTCTGAATTTATTTCTTTAACATTCCACATAACCTGAGGTTAGTTTCCTCTGCCAAGAAGCCAGCCCTCCTCTCCTATCCCTATATCCAGACTAGAAACTTTCATCTCCTGTGAAGTCTTACATACCCATGTGTTTCTTCATAGCCCCAGTGCAATGATTAAAGCATGATATGCATAATTTTATATTTATTGCTTCCCCATCTAGACTCTAAGACTATTGAGAACAGACCAGGTTTATTGTGGTTTTCTCTGTGTTTATAATGCCAGGGCAATGCTTGATGTTTAAGGCTACGGTACTATTTTTCTTAGCTGAAAGACGAAGGGTGTAAGCCAATGATTTTCAAGGAGTGTGCGTGCTCACTCATTTTCCTATCTGTGCAAGGTAGCTCTAGCTATTCTTTTAAAATCTGTGCATTTCCTCCCAAGTGTTTGTTACTACCCAGATTGTTGTTTACAACCTCTCGCATTTTGTTGATTGCTCTGCCATGGCAGTCACACATGTATTCAGAACAACTTCAATACAGTCCACATCGTGCTGGCTAACTTTCTGTCAACTTGACCTGAGTGTGTGTGTGTGGGGGGGGGGGAGACATCTGGGAAGAAGGAACCTCATTTGAAACAGTGCCTCCATCACATTGGTCTGCAGGCAAGTCTGTGAGGAATTTTCTTGATTCATGATTGATGTGGAAGGGCCCAGCACACAGTAAGCAATGCCCTGGGCAGGGGATTCCAGCTGTATAAGAAAGCCAGCTGAGCTAGTTGTGAGGAGCAAGCCAGTGAGCAGCACTCCTCCATGGCTCTACACCAGTTCCTGCCTTGAGTTCCTGCCTTGAGTTCCTGCCCTGACTTCCCTACATGGTAGACTACAATTGTAAGCAAACTAAACTCCTTCCTCCCCAGTTGCTTTTGGTCATGATTTTTATCACAGTAGAGGAAGCATGACTAGGACACCCACATACACGCTTGTCCAACCTAAACAGGTACCCTAAATTCTATCATTGTGAAAACTAAATCAGAAGCGTTTCCATTCCTTCAGCACATAGGACAATATGTGTAACAGTTTTCTATAACTTTCTACCTTAAAACCATTATCCCTGTGAAGCATTGCCATCGTGTCTCATATTTAAACAATGTAAAGTCCCCTGTTATACAGTAGATGATTATTGATTCACTCTACCGCACACAGGTTCAACGTTACCATTAGTCAAATGGCTACCGCTTTCTCAGGTGCCATCAGAATGCCTCTCAGCTGGGGTCTCCACATTTATCCCCTCCAAACTCATGCTGGAGTTCAACTTCCACAGAAACACATTGAGAAGGAGAAATCCCAAGGCTTGACTAGGCCACGAGGGACCCACCCTCAGAGGCAGGATAGGTGTTGGTGTATAAGGGAGATGTTTGCTCCACCGTGGCCCCGTGTCTTCCTTCCTGACCTTCTGCCATGGGATGATGCCGCAAGAAGTCCCCTGCTCAACGCTCTGAAGCAGCTCCTCCAGTTTGAACGTCCCAGCTTCCAGAACAATGGACCACTCCATGTCTACTCATTATTTATGGCTCAGTCCAAGGCTCTTCGCAGTAGCACAGACAGACTGAAACCTTGTCTCATCACTCAACAATCTTCCTTTTTGAAATCTAGCATGAGGCCATTATGCATCTTTTTAAAAGTTTATATAACAATGCTTTTCACTGTGCTGGATCATATGCTCATCTAGAAAAGTAAATTTAAAGATAATTCATGGGATAGATAATGGCATTATATCAATATTGAATTTCTTTTTTAAAAAAATACGTTGCCATGTAGAAGCATATTATTTTTTAGGAAAATATACAGGAAAGAGTTTGAGGTATGAGGGGAGTAAGGGACAATTAGTTCTCAAATAGTTGAGAAAGTGTGTGTGAGAGAGAGGTGTAGGCACAAGAGAGTAAAATGTAAACAACTGAGGTGGAAGCTGTTTGGAAGCACCTAGACTAATCTTGCAACTTTTTCTCTAATTTTAAAATTACATGAAAACAAAATGTAACATTGCAAGCTTTTAACGGTGTTATTTATAAAAGTGAGGGGGGGAATAGAAACAACCCACATGTTAAAAATAGGAGCAAGGCTAATTAAATTATGATGCATTTACATGATGAAAAATAAAGAAGACATTACAAGTGTTTACCAAAAAAAAAAAATTGCCAAGGAAATGGAAGGATGCTTAATTTATAGCAAAGTAAAAATAGTTGAAGAAAGTTGTAAATATAATATTAGCTAGTTAGTGTTTCTATTGCTGTGAAGAAACACCATGATCATAGCAACCCTTAAAAAAGAAAACATTCAATTGTGTCTGGCTTACACTTCAGAGGTTTGGTCCATTATCATCATAGTGAGAAGGATAGCAGCTTGCAGCAGACCTGGTGCTGGAGAGGTAGCTGAGAGCTCTAATCTGGATCTGCAGGTGGCAGCCAGAGTGAGCCACTGGGTGTGACTTGAACATCCGATATCTCAATCGTGTCCTCAGTGACACAATTCGTCCACCAAGGCCATGCCTCCTACTAGTGCCCCGCCCTACGTGCCAAGCATTCAAACACAACCCTCTGGGGGCCATACCTATTCAAACCACCACAGCTTTGTAAAAATATATACTTTACCAATCATTGATGGGACGATGGGTGATTTTTTACTTTTCATCATATTATTCCTTTTCTCATACAACTAAAATGACTCATTCATTAATTTTATAGAAAATAAAAATACATTATTTCCTGGTCTTTGTTTTCTTTTTCTAGGATGTGTTTACTGGCTAGGGATGATGAAAGAAAGCTTGTTCTCTAGAAAGGGCTAGTTTGGAGTCCAATGTTAAAATCCAACTCAGTATCAAAATGGCATGCGTCCTATTATCCCACTCTGTAGATGCTTCTAAAAGTCTGTACTCTCTGCTTCCATGATAAGCTTCCGGCATGGAAGAGTGTACTGTGGCTGTTGTTTCCTAGTAGTTCTACGTCACATGGGAGAGCTATCTCCGTGCTGGGATGCTGTCTACTCTGCATCCTTTGCAGTGTCTGAAGCATCGGCTTAGTGATCAAGAAAGCCGAATTTGAAAACTGACTCGGAACTAACCATGTGACCTCGCCAGAATTCTTCAATCTGTCTGAGCTCTAGTTTTCTCATCCATAAAGTTGGCATGTTAGCACTTAGCTTGTCATGTAGCTATAAAGATAACGGGGCTAAGTCGTGCAATTGATGGGTGGTGCGCCTCCAACATGTCAGGCGCTCGTGCCGGTGGAGAGACAGTCTCTTGATCTTTTCCATTCTAAGATGAAAAAGGCGATGCATATTCAATTCTCTTTAACCAATAAGCCCCGGGACCTGCACAAATATCCTATGATTTGATTTTTTGACACTAAAGACAAGATAAAAGAGGACAAATTAGAAAATCATCATATTAATAATGTTGAGGTTTTAGCAAGTCATGTTCTTGCCTTGAAATTCAGAATCTTTTTTTTTTTTCCTGAACTCCAAAAGACGTGTGCTCCTATGCTTTTGTGAAGGGCCGAAGACTAAAGATAGTCCACAAAACCAACCCAAGTGTTTCTTTGGATTCCATCCCCTGTGACACCATTGACAGAGAGCTACTCACTAGAAATACTGCTCTCCTCCCGTAGAGCTACAAGGCTTCAGTGCTCAGTACACTGTGACACGATGGACAGCAGCCACACACAAGCCAATGGCTCTGGAAGCCTCTCCCTCCCCAGAAGTTGCTCTGCTTCCCAAGGGCCTGATGCCTGGGCCAGGCTGTCAGGAGGCAGAAAGGTTTGAAGGACCGTCTCTGCAGCGTTCCCACATTCCAGGAATGGACTTTTAGGGCCTGATGTCTCCCCTTCTGGGTTTCCATCCCACTTTGACCTCCTCTGCCTCCCCGTTTCTCTATTTCTCCCTCTTAGAATCGGAATACTTAGCACACATCTGTCTTATCATCGCACAGTCCTTTCATGGACCTGGAAGTGTTGAATTGTGTTTTGTTTTTTAAAGGGGCCTAGAGCCCACGTTGCATCTAGTTTACAGAAGCCTGCAGGAGGAGTTCTGAGTAATGCTGGAGTAGCTAAAGCTTTAGGCATTCTCAAGGACCAGATGAATGCAGTTCTCACTGTGAAATACATGTGAGTCACTGGAAGCCAGGGGTAGAATGGTAGAGGCTGGATATTGATTAGACACTTAATGGTTTGGTCCCCATTAGAAAATGATAAAATCTTTAGAAGGCAGGGCCTCGTGAGCAGTCTCTTGAAGAGCACTATGAATACCCAGCATATTCCTCCTTCCGTTTTATATTTCTGATATGAGTCTGTACCGCCACATACATCCCAAGTTTTCCATTCAGCACTTGCCCCAAGGCCCAAAGCATGGCTCTATCCAGTCATCAATAGGAGTTACCAAAACTGTAAATCAAAAGAAACTTTTGCTCTGTAAATGAACTGCCTCAGGCATGTTGTTACAGAAACTAACACAGCCCACAGAACAATAACATCAACTTGGAATATTTCAACCCCCCAAAACAATGCATACATTCAGCTTTGAGGAAACCTTGAGAATATTTGGGCTCCTGAATAAAGATGACACTGTCTTGGATCTTTATTATTGCTAGCCTTTTTGGGGAAAAAAAAGATAATCAAAACTCCACATTTTTATAAACTTCCCATAAACTAAAAACACTCTAATACAAACCTGCCCAAAATTAGATCCCCAAGTCAAATTGTTTAAGGGTAAAAGTGGAGGGACCAAATAATTCTAATGGCCAAAGCATTTATAAGAAAGGGGTTTGTGAGCATGAATGTGCTTCCAGCTTCCAGATCCCTCCTCCTCGACCACAGTGTTCTGTCCTCTCTCCTCTTCTCTCTCTTTCCTTTTCTGCCCCCCCCCCTGTCCCTCACTCCTTTGCCCCCTGCTCCCGCCTCTTTTTGCGCAGGCTCACCCACTCACCCACCAGTCTCCATTTCCCATCCTCTAGCAGAGCTTAGCTGGACGTGGATAAATCCTAAGTATTCACTAACACTAATGATGCACCCTGCTTCACCCCAAGGGTGTTTGTGTGGAGGAATGCATATGCGCATGTGTAATAAGGAAAGGAAGCTCCAATAATGAACTAACTAATAATGACACCGAGCTTGAGATTTGATCTTACGATCACTCATTATTTGTTGTGGGGGTGCCCCACAGATGCCAACCCCCAAGACCTTACAGGGCACACTAGTGAGGAAACACTCGTCATTCAGTCAGGTAGTCAGACAATTCTTTAGTATTATTTATTTTGATATAGGATCTTCCTGTGTAACTCTGACTGGCTTGGAACTCACTATGTAGTCCCATTTTGCCTTAAACTTGTGGACTAGCCTCCTGCATAGGCATGTGCCACCATATCCAGGTCTTAGAAAATATTTTTTTCTTTTTTTTTTTAATTTTTTATTCATTTTACATACCAACCACAGATCCCCCTCATCCCCCCTCCTGCCCCCCCTGCAGACACCCCCAGATACCCCTCATCCCCTCCTCCAACAGGGTAAGTTCTGCCATGGGGAACAGCTAAGCCTGGTACATTCGGTTGAGGCAAGACCAAGCCCTTCTCCGATGTATCCAGAGTGAGCAAGATGTCCGACCATAGGTAATGAGCTCCAGAAAGCCAGCTCATGCACCAGGGATCAATCCTGATCACACTGCCAGGGGCCCTTCAAACAGACCCAACTACAAAACTGTCTTGTATTCAGAGGGTCTAGTCTGGTCCCATGCAGGTTCTACCGCTGTAGGTCTAAAGTTCATGAGTTCCTTTGAGCTTGGTTCAGTTGTCTCTGTAGATTTTCCCGTCATGATCTTGACTCCCCTTGCTCATAGAATCCCACTTCTATCTCTTCAACTGGACTTTCAGTAAGAGAGAATGAAAGAGATATGTTGGAAAATATTTTTGTGTGTTGATAAAATATACAATAGTCCAACTGCTATTTAGTTCAGGGCAATACTGGGTTACCCAAAGCATGGAGAAAGCTCCTCTGACGAGGGGATTAAGGTGCTTGATGATTACCAGGGAGCAGCCAGAGAGCATTGTTCAGTTCTCATCTCCTGAGCAGCATGAGTTGTGCCCATTCTACAGGTGTTGGTGATGAAACAGAACAGTTCATGGGCTTAGCTCAGGTAATCCAGCCAGTCATGGTGACCCAACAGCATCTCTAACCTCTAACCGTTTTCCCAGACAGACTTCAGTCTTCCTCCTTCCAAATTGGGTCAGTGAGTGTACACTCATGATGGCACTCATTCTTCTTAGATGTGGTATGGATAATGTGACTCAAACTTTCAGAACGTTCAAACTCAAATCTGAACAACATCACCATCGTTCACAGACTCAAACTAAAGCCCCTTCTTCTTGCTTTTAGGGAGTGAATGGGAAATGGTAATCCAATTCCCCAATCCATCTGTTATTTATGAGAAAAAATAAAATGTTGGCTCACTAGAAATATATACATGTGTGTGTTTATACTGTGTTTATAAATATGAGTAACTATTTTATATTATGTTCAATTTTTAGAAATCTTTAAATCTTAACTGAAAAGGTATCTGATTTCACCAAAGCCAGAGAGCCAGATCTTGACAACATCGCTGTCTTTCAAGCCCCAAAAGTCCATTTATGGATTCATTTAGTGAATGTTTGAAGCCTATTATATTTGGTCATAGTAAGGGGACCTCAGAAAGGTCAGTACCATAAAGGCGCTGCCTTTCAAATATGTCAAACCCTGGTGGGAGGGCCTGCCATGGAAAAGAAGAACTTGATTTCAGTTAAGTTCTGCCAGGGGACACGTGAGTCACCTAATCCAGACCTGAAAGCAAAGGACAAGGTGGCCACTAGGGCAGAGAAGTGGGTGACATTGGCATTGGGATTGACTCAGAGATAACTGGTAGCCAGGTACACAGACAGCCAAGTGACTGCTATGTTCCCACAAGGAAACAATACAGGCTGCAAGGAACTGGAGGAAAAGATGGGTAGGGATGGTACCGGAAGGAAGGGCTGAAGCCAGAAACAGGTTGAAAATTGGAGCTCTGTGATGGAGAAGTGCTGAAATCTTTAGAGCAGATATGCAACATATCGGAACGGCTCTTTGGACAATGACTACAGATCTGACTGTGGACTAAGAAATATTACAGAAGCATTTTTATGTGGAGAACATATCCAGGATGAAATTTTTTTTAAAAAAAGCTGAATTCCACCAGATAAAATACAACTTCATTAACATAGTGCTTGCTATTAAGAAAACTGGTATTTCAACCTAGGTTGAACTAAAATTTACCTTTTCATTGTTGTAAAAATTTTAAAGACAGTATTGAATGAAGACAAGATTGCTGTGCTATTGTGTTTTAAAAAGCAGCTATGTTTTTTTTTCTGACTTTGCTGCAGTCCTAGGATAACCATTTATACATCAAAAATGTACTTGGATAATTACAAATAAATATTAGTTATTCATTAAGGGAGACCTGGCATTTCACTGATCTTAAAATTATAAACCTGCATTTAAAAAAAATAAAACTAACACATGAGTAATTTAGAACTGGCTTCTCTCCAAAAGCAGGGTTTACTTTAGCAGCTTTAACTGATTTGCTCACAATGTTAGCAGGCAATTTTGGAATTGTGTAACCAAAATCTAAATGGCTCTTAATAGCCCCAAAGAATTAATATGTCTTCTACAATGTGAGCAGTTTATTCCCTTCACACCAGTAGATTCTGGTTCACTGATTATTAAATTCGGGGGATTATTTGTAGGAAAAATAGATGAACAAAGTCCTCTTGTAGATTTGCCCTTTTTTTGTTTGATTTTGTTTATTTTCCTTGGGTTTCATCCACCAATAGTAAGTCATTCATTTCTCAAATATTGGGCACAATTGTGCACCAGACATTGCAATGCACTGTGGGACGTGGGTGATGACGTTTCAGTTCCTGTCTTCAAAGGATCCACCAGATGGTGAGGGACACTGGAACAGAGATGACGTGTATTTAAATGATAAAATAAATCCCATGGCAGGAGTTTAACTCGGGTCTTAGAGAACATGGCCGAGCAAGCACCCCCCACCACACACACACACACATGGGTGCAGCTTCTCTGATCAGAGGGTTCCTTTGAGAGCCTGATTCAAACCTATCATTGACGAAAGGCATTTTGAACAAAGAAACAGAGATACAAACATTGCTGAGTGTGTTGGAGAAAGTCAGTTAGTTGAGACTGAACAGAGATCTTTTCTACAGAAGTTAAAGGAATGTGGACTGCCAACGGAGGTGAGGAAGTGAGGCATCTCACAGGGGCTTCCCATTCCATGCTAAGTATCTCGGCAGCTGATAAAGGGTCCTCACCAGAGTTCCATGTGAGCCTCCAGCTTCCTAGGCATAGATCACCCTTGATGTCTGTTTTCATCATTCCCAGAAGGTGTTGGCATCCTAAGCAAGTGAGAGAGCAACAGCTGATTATGAGAAATCTAGAAGTGAAGCCCATGGTCCCTCAGGCAGCTTCCGATATAATAACGTCATACCTGCCACAGGGTTTTGTTTCCAGGCCTTCATGTGTACACTCACATAAAACTAAGAAAAGGCTTTGGGAATTAAATCCCACTGATTTAATTTATAAAATAAATGGAAGAATAAAATTAAAACAGAAAATTAGTGCTTTTAAGAATAGTTTCTCTGAGTGGGTTTCACTGGGCAGACTTTAAGAAGCCTGATGGAAATTCATAGCTAATTTTGAAACATTTGGTGCTTTTCAAAGACATAAAAACAATGGAGAGTGGGATATGAAATGCAAAGTGATATCTCAAATCATGCATGCATATGTCTGCATACATGCTTGAGTACATGTTATATGTGTAGACATGTGAGTGTTCGTTTTCTTTTGCACCCTACCATTTAGGCAACAGTGTGGTTTCCCAGATGTGGTAACTATTAGTAGGGTGAGGTATCAACCACAAGCATTCGCAGAAAAACATTTCAAAGACTTAATTTGAATATTAAGAGCAAACACAGGAAGCCTCAAAGCAAAGCAATGACATCATAAATCTAGGAGTAGGGGGAAATTTGGAGAGGAGAAGACCTCCCTGGGAGCCTTGATCTGGAAATACTCTCAATCTGGGATAGGAACATGAAAAGGGAGACCTCAGCTTCCCGGAGAAATCTGGTTCCCCTCTCTATTACCCACTTTTCTTGTTGCTGTCCTAAGATACAGAACGAAACAACTTAAGGAAGGAAGCATTTGCTGTGGCTTACAGCGCAAGACGATACATCCCACCATGCAGCGGGAGACATGGGGGCAAGGACAGAGAGGCAATGGGTCACATCGCATCTGTCAAGAAGCAGAAAGTGAACAGGAAGTGAGGCTATGCTGTAAAGCCTCAAGACCCGCCCCTAGCAACTCATTTCCTTCGGGGAGGCTCTAAAAACAAACGCAGCACTTTGGGACTATTTCAACACAAGCGCTGAAGGGTACATTTCACATGTGAACCCCAACGCCTCGGAACCTGCCTTCTGGAGATGGAGAAATCTGAGGCCCGAGGAAAATGGTTGCCATGGAAGATCTGGGTAGGAGATGGGGTATTTTGCTTTGGCTGTCTAAGGATTCCTCTCACAATCCGATTTTCTTACATCCACAGTCCTTCCCATTATAGAACCTGAGACTCTTAGGAAGAGAGTATGGGAGAAGGCAGCCCTGTCTTTAGAAAGATAAACAAAAGCTAAAGAACAAGAATACATCCTTACAGCAGTGGTGGTGCACACCTTTAACCCCAGCACTCGGAAGACAGAAGCAGGAGGGTCTCTGAATGCAAGGCCAGACACCGGAGACCTTGGCGGGTTGGACCAAGGTGCCCAGGTGAGGAAGAGGGAGGGGGAGGGGAAAGGGTAAGGGTAAGAAGAGGCTGGGCAGGTACTCCAAGGAGCAGGTCCCCGTGGGGTGATTCAGAATACTAACAACCGCCCCCCACACACACACAAACCATAAAACAAACAAACAAACAAACAAACAAACAAACAAAAAATATATCATTGCATCCAAGATCCTTGCAAGTCATACTTTATAATCACATGAGATGTCTGGAAGAACCTTTTTGTGTGATGCCAACTAGTCTATTATCTGATGCTCAGTGCCATTTAGAAAAACTCAATCCTATTCTCTAAACATCTAAGGCTTGAACCTTTTGACAAGATGAAAAAGGGAAAAAAAAAAAAAAAACAGAAAAAACCCTCACAACCAGAAAGCAATCAGGCCAAGTGGTCAACCATGGGAGAATTGTAGAAAAAAAAGTTTTTTTTCAATTGCAGCCCTTGTGATTAACTGTAGAAAACAAAACTGGTCTCTACAAGTCAGGACCAAGAAAGAAGCATGAAGTTACTAATTATACACTCAGGGGTTTATCCTTCCCTAGATACGGATGCCTAACTGGCTTCAAAATGAATCAGAGTGGCAGTCAAAGGTGGCGGGGACACCGGGCGCTGTGGCAGCAACTGCAGAGGTAATGAAATCCTCTTATAAGCCCACGTGGCCTCATAACGATGGAGCGTTTTCAAAGCTCGAGTTCGTTAAATAGCGAAGACTCAATACTACTATTCACTGTGCCGCCTTCCAAGGGAAAGCCTCCAGTGTGCACTGAATATTTTAGTATTTTCTTAGAAATGATTAGTTTTTTTAATTGCTACAAAAAAAAAGTGTTTGGGCAAAAAAACACTTTCACAATTATTCCAGCAAGGAGGACAGGCAGGAACTAAAGAAAAACAGAATTTTACCAAATCCTTCATTTTGCTCTTTATTTATTTTTTTTAGCAACATTAGTGGACAAAGCCATGGAATAATATTTTGGCATGTGTGCGAGGTGAAAGTGTTGCAGGGTGTTATTTATGATAAAGAGTTGGAGGGTAGAAAAACGTTATAAAAGGAAACGGTATGATACATTGGTAAGCAGAAACTTGGATTGTCGCTCCATGTATTTACACACACTTAAAGGCATTTTCCTTCAGCTCAGAGACTGATACCTGGAAAGAAACTAAAAAACACTAGTGGAAAATATTCTTACCTCTAAAGTCTGCTATCTACAGATGATCAAAGCTTTTCCATTTTTCAACACACCCCCCCCCCAGATACATTTAGTATCTGGATCTATACAGTTCAGATTTAAACTTAACATTTAATGGGTATACTTTAGTATATTTTCATTAAGCAATTTGTGAAAACATTATTTTAATCAACCAGGTCACTGAAGGTGTTATTTTAATTAATTTAACAGGCCGGGTTATTTGGGTCCTATTTCCCCTACCCTTTAGTGCTATAAATAGACCAAGGGCTACATTCTCGCCCGTACCTTCCTCTATATCAAATACTGAATGGATTTCTATGAGTGAGATTCCTTAGTAGGCCATTTTGATAGGCAATGCCTACTGAGAATACTAAGACAGTAAAAGCAGGGAGACAATTGGAAAGTCAGTTTTTCACCTACCTTTTGCTAATAGTTGTCCTTTTAAACACAACCCCACTCACTACTGGGTTCTTAGTATATTTTCAAAAATACTATGGCATGATTTTTTTTTATTATTATTATTATTATTTTACAACACCATTCAGTTCAACATAATAGCCACAGAATCCCCTGTTCTCCCCCTCTCGCCCACCCCTCCCCCCAGCCCACCCCCCATTCCCACCTCCTCCAGATCAAGGTCTCCCCCGAATGACACGCAAATTCGTGGCATGATTTTTTAAAGAGGACATTGGTACACTACTGCAGTTCCTTTAAGGTTTGATTTTTAGTGTCTGTTAGACCATGAATGAAGTTCTGATTAGTGAGGGGACTAATGGTGTGAATGATAGTATCCATTGCTCTGTCTACTATACTTAGGCACTTACTTTCACTATTCTTATTTAAAAAAAAAAAAAAAACTAAGAAAGGACTCAAGACCAAACCTGGGCCACCCATACTGTGCCAGCCACTCTTCTCCTTCTAATCCAGAGATTGTTTTGGTAGGGCATGTGACAGTCAAGGCAGGAAGCAGGAGCCTTTGCGGCATTTGGATATTGTGGCTGAGACAACACCATGGAATCTCTGCTGACTGTGCTACAGACCTATGTGTCTGGTCACCATGAAAAGAATGAGGCTGATTCACAAGAAAAAGAACCAAGAAATACAACCGAGCATCCTGAGACATTGTTTGAACCTCCAATCCAGAAATTGGAATAAGTGGCTGGGGCCAGAAAACAATAATATTGTTGAAAAACTAACTGGCTTGAGCTATGAGTTTATCACTTGCATGAAAGGAACTTAATTTCTATAATAAGAAATGACCATTTCACTGGGTGGTGGCTGAGCATGCCTTTAATCCTAGCACTCGGTAGACAGAGGCAGGTAGATCTGAGTTTTGAGTTTGAGGTTAACCTGGACTACAGAGCAAGTTCCAGGACAGCCAGGGCTATACAGAGAAACCTTGTCTCAAAAAACAAAACAAACTAGCTAACTAATAAACAAAAAAGACCTTTTCTTGTATAATTACCCCTGGTTAGTAGCAAGTAAAAGAAGCTGGACTCCACCTCAAATGAATGCCAGGAGAAGATTCCAGAATAGAATTGCCCCCACAGAACAGCAATGACTTGAGAAACTGAGGTAAAATGTAAGGTAAACCTTAGGCTGTGCCTCTTGCATGTGCAGGTGGCTGTATGCATTGGGAGAGCAGGGAGTTTTACAAACACTGCCTGGTGCACCATCCAAAGGAAAGTTCTAGAACATCTGCCCACCCAAGTGAACTAACCGAGATTGCTATTTGCATATGATCTTCTGTTTTCTTTGGAAGCTCAATTTTATTATTTAGAGACTTTAGAGCAAAATGCCTGTCAAGTTTGAGCCACAGAAAGGGAATCATAGGATTTAAAGCAATTCGAACAATCCTGCATCACCAGGTAGGGAGCACCCACTTCTGAGATCTCCAGCGGTCCGTTTTGCACGTGCAGCTTGGAGGGTTTAGAAGCGACTGCCTAGCATTCATCTTTGAGTGAGATCAGCAGAGCTTGTTCTGAGACTTGCCCAGATGGAGTACAGTGAAGAAGCAACTCGGTACGAGAAGGACCTCGTTCGTAAAAGCATGCAGCCTTGCTCCAAGTACTCGCCGACTCCCGTCACACATGCTCACATATGGATGCACATGAGAGATCACACACTCAGATGTACAAGCACACCGGCTATGATGTCAATGAGCCATCATTGTGATAGCAGGTGCTCATTGTGGGAGAGGGAGAAAGTACTGGAAGCCATCCATAAACGTCTAATGTTTCATTTGCACTTGAGTTTACACTGGTAAGGAGGAAAATGAAGGATGTACTAGCATTTTGTCATTCCCCGACAGTCATTATTTGTAATAAATCCCCAGGAAATCTGGCCTCTTTAATGCTCAGATGCTCCCAATCTATTTGCACGATTTAGCTGAGATCTACAGATGCCCCGCCCCACCCTCTCACATCTTGCTCTCTGTCTCCTTGGTATGAATTGTAGGGGCAAAGTAAACAGTGGGCTCTGTGCAAGTTTCCTTTTTTACAAATGAGCCATAAAATTGTCCATTAATCAGTGCTGGTTCCCAGGGGCCAGTTTGCATTGTGGACATTTCCTTTTCCTTTCCTGATCCCCATTTTGTTGAAGAGATTATTCGGAGAGAGAGAAAAAAAAAATGGCATGGCACACAGTCATAAGCCCCAAAGAACAGAGTTAGGAAAGCCAGCTTTTGTCTCTTCCTGTATGCAGTTTCTGGTCTGAGCCAAATCCTCATCATTCAGCCATTCAGATTCCAGAATTTGCTCTTGTTCACTTTAGACGTACTTTAACATTTAAAATACTCTTTCTCCTTCACAGAGGACGTGGAGTGCCCATTTACTCAGACGAGTGCTACATGGAAGCTCTTTAGTCCCTTAAAAATCCCCATAGGATCTTCAGGGCAGAAAGCCATGGTCACATAAAGACTGAGTCACCGAGAGTCATCCAAGTTCTGCATTTCAGCACCCCCACCCCCGCCCCAGCCCCCGAATTCCTGCACAGGCTATCGGTTCTGACAGCCTCTGCACCTCTCTCCAGAGTGTTTCCTTTACAAGACAGAAAGAAGAGGAAATCTATATGAAGCTACTCAAGACAACAGCAGGCCCAGACTGCCCACCTTTCAGCTGTGGCTTTCTCTCCCGGGAGCAAGAGCAGAGGCCAGCATAGTACCTGCATTATTTTCCCAAACAGCCCAATTGGATGAGACCACACACACACACACACACACACACAAAAAAAAAAAAAAAAAAAAAAAAAAAAAACGAACAGACACCCCTGCACCCTCATCAACAGACGAGCTGTTTACATCAATATATTTAGTACCCATCCGTTTTGAGTACAATAAAAAAAATATGCAAAAGTCAGTACAAAATTAGTGCAAAATGTTGCTTTGGTTTGGTTTGGTTTTGAGGCTTGGTCTTTTATTGTCCAGGCTGGCCTTGAACTCACTAAGCAGCTGAGGGTGACCTTGAACTCCTGATCCTCCTGCCTCTTACTCTTGAGTGCTGGGATTATAGTGTGTTACCATTCTCTGATTTATGTGGTGCTAATGATGGAACTCGGGGCTTTGTACTGACTAGACAAGCACTCTGAGCTGCATCCCCAGGAACCCTCAAATTTTTTGATGGGTCTCACAAACTTCCTTCCTTTGGTTCAGGGTGCCTGGTGCCCCTTTCCTTCTATTTCTTATTTTGCATTTAGCCCCTTATTTACATTTAGAATAAAGCTCCCATACCCTCTCTTAAGGGATTTCTTTATTTTGCTTTACCATTGTCAAAGAACTAATCTTGTTGTCTAACCCAGTGCAGAGGGAGATCCACAAGGATAGAGTAACTAGTGAGAGTTTATATTTCTCAAAGAAAGTCACCCTGAGCTTAACTTGGAAGCTAAATGGTTTTAAAAGTTTATCTCATAGGCGTTAGGCAAAATACTGATCACCCTCTGTAAACTAAATACCTTGATCTAAATTGATGTTCATGAATCTTTGCCCGGGAGAGTGGGTGGCTCCATTATCTGCCTTCAACTCCATAAGCTTTTCTTCAATAACGTTGCCCATCTGAACGTCTGGACTTGCATTGGCTGTGACTCACTCACACCCCGTGAGCCGTTGCTCTCATTCAGAGAAGCGCAAGTCCCTTGAATCATCGATTTTGTTAGCACAAACATGTTGGATTTCGCTAACATACTTTAAGACTTTATTAGCCTACCTTCCTTTACATGTCCTACAGGCTTTGGCAGTTTTGCACATTTAATTGAAACACACTGGCTTCTATAAAAATTAGAAAGAGAGAACATGCTTGAATTAAAAAAAAAAAAAGAATTTCTCATAATCTCTCTGATATGAGCACTTGGACGGCTGACAGTCCCTGCCTCGCGTCCCACAGCGTTGTTTACGCAGCTTGGATCTGAAGTCTCTCATCTGACCCAGGATCTGGTTCAGTCAAGCTGTGTGAAGTCTCTTGGCTTTCGTGGGGGTGGGGGAAGAAGGCTGGGGTGCTGGGGGCAGACGGCACTGTCCAGACTGGAAGCCAAGAGATATCTTCATTATGCATGCTTCCCTTGGTGTCTGTATCACCCAGGAAAAAAAAAGGTCCTGGGAGAGCAGTGGATGGAAGGGCAGCTCCTGTGTCAAGACAAGAACTTGCCAAGTATGTTCCGTCCATCTGCCCAGGCCCACTGACTGACTTCTGTGGCTTCCTAAGCAACTTAACCCTGATTTACCTCTGGGCGAGCCAAGGACTGCTGAGCTCCTCTGTGAGGCAAATCACATCCTCCCCCTTGGAAACAAACGATGCATTTTAAGAGTAACATATGCAGGCCCTGGCCTCACTCTCTGGCATGTTGTGAGAAGCCAAAAGTGATTCCTGCTAGGACAAGGTGGCCCAACTAGGAGTAGGTGAAAATCTCAGATAATCCACCTTCCCCGTGTAGCCATTTCAGTAATTCGTTCCGTATTGACCTTCACAGGAGAGACCAGGTTGTTCTTGGATAGCAAAGCAGGATTGCAGACACACTCACACTTCACTGAGAAGTGAAGGAAATGTTCTACCTCCTCTGTGGGTCCGTCACAAACCCACCCAGGCACTCCCAGAGCCATGCACAGCGACCTGCTCAAACGTAATTCAGGTCAGCAATTTAAATTGGTTTTTCCAGACATGAGGTGAATGTTTCATTTTCTTTTAATCTTTTCATTCTCTTGTATCTTATAAAAAAAAGAGGGCTTGTGTGTTTACAGAGTGAAGCTGTTTATCATCCCATGGATCGAGGCCTGATGATTATGAGCCAACTGAGAAACTTGTGGTCTGCTCCTCTAACTCAAAGCTTTTAGGAGCATCGGCCACCCAAGAAGGGTGACTGAGTCCTACCTCTGCACCAACTAATGGCATGACCTCCAAGGTGAGGAGGTGAGTTCCAGCACGTTCTGGATGTGTGATCTGTGCTTGTGGGCCTCAGTCCCTTCCCACCTCATGTGGCAAGCTCAATGGTTAACACAAGACTCCCAGAGGCCTTTGCCACAGTACTAAAGTTAGAGACGTCTCTAAGAGAGTGGTTCTCAAACTTCCTAACGCTGTGACCCTTTAATACACTTCCTCACGTTGTGGCGACCCCACACCAGAAGTTTGCTGCTACTTCGTGAGTGTAATTTTGCTACTGTTATGAATAGCAATGTAAATTTCTGATATGCAGGATATCTGATAGGGGACCTCTGTGAAAAGGTCCTTCCACCCCCAGCGAGGTTGCCACAGGTTGAAATCCACTGCTCCAAAAACATCGACCCCTCCCCCCTTTTCTCTGGCCACGAGGTTCCTGCTGAGGCTGATCTGGGGGACAGCTGAGACACATCCCTCCTCTAAAGCTCACATAATTTCGAATGACTTCTTTTTAGGAAAATGGGGTAGGAGGAAACACTCAGTACTATATATATAAAACCTTGTACAGAGCTTAGTATTATGGAGAAAACAATTTTAAATGAAATAATAATCTTAAAAACTGAAAATGACCACAAATATAAAATAAGGAAAAAGAATCATTTACGTTTCCACCAGAAAGTTTTCATTGTCTCTTCATTTAACAATGATTTTGTATTATTTTCCATAGAGTAAGAAAATTGATGCTGGATCTACTATGGCTTATCAACATTGGCTTGCAGTGTTGAGCGTCGAGAAGTTAAGTTCACATTAAGAACATGGTATTCAGGAGGCCGTATAAGGCAGATTTGTTTCTGGGTTCGCTTCCTGAATAAGCTTTAACAGTACAGAGGATTTCTAGCTTGTTCAACGGCTAATTTCCTATGCTCTCCAGTTGATAGCATTGATTGCCCAGTGTGCTGATTTCTGTGGAGCACTCATGCATCATAGCTTTCAAAACGTCATCGTCCCCGTGAGGATCTTGTATCACATTTGCAAGAAAATTAAACCTTTCTCCAACGCGCTTATCCTGTCTCTTCAAGTAATCAACCAGTCCAAAAAGCTGACTCATTATTTCGATAGGAAAATTTATTTCTTCTCTGATATGACTTGAAATAAAAACTTGCATTGCAATTTTATTTTGGGGTGGTGAAATATTTTATCAGATTCATAGAAATACATAAGCGTAATGTCGTTGTCTAGTCCACTTATAGTTATGAATACTGCATACAAAGCAAATTCTTGGCAGGAGAGAATTTTAATATTTGAATAGGTAGCAATGAAAATTGAATCCTCAGTTAGGACTGTATGAAAATGGTCACTGGAAATATAATTTTACAGAAACTTCTGGTCTCATAGCTTTCACACATTGTTTTTCCTTTGCCCAACCAACTGAGAAAGAGAATATGAGAATTTTCTGGCTTCATGCCTTTATACCAATAGAGTTACTGTATTGTTAATTCTAACTATGACAAGGCAGAACAGTGGTAAGATCTTAACTGTGCAAAATCTACACACTATTAAGCCTTCTCCACTAAAGCTGCATCTACACTTCCCCAAATTAATTCCTTAGTTTGATGCTAATGTCATTTATTAGTACTGCGGTGAGCAGGGGCCATTGTTAAGGTTACCTTATTTTTGTGAACACACAGCTGGAGCTGGTTCTAGATGTTGCAGCTCAAAACTCATTAACTCCACTGTAAATTCATCAATAAATGAAACCTTCAAAGGAAACCCACGTAGATAGTGATCATGTCAGAGAGCCAGGGTGACTGGAGAGGTACAGTCAGGATACAAGAAACACAAGGGGTATACTAACTGTGGAAGTGATTTTTGAAAATAACTTAGTTACTAAATAAAAGAAGTCCTATTTATGCTTACCATGACCCAACAACACTCAACAATGTCAACAATTAAACTATCTCTTTCCTCCAAAAACATTTTACTGGTTTAAGTTCCAATTGCAATTGCAAAACTAAGTATTAAATGTTAGTAATGTGCATGCAAATCTCAACCTAACAAATGTTTATGGTATTCTTTTCATGCTGTTGCAAATGGAAATTTACTTGTATAGGGTTATGTCCCCAAACATGCTCATCAATACATGTTACTTAGACACCTGCACTTAGAGGGTGAATGGCCTTTTCAAACTCATGCAGATGTTAAGCACCATTTCCTCCCTTACACCTGATTGTCTTCACCTTCCCCATCCAATCTTTGCCAGGGCTCTGTCTTTCTAATGCCTCAGGCCAAAACCCTTGGTGACAACTTGAACTCCACTGCTTTCAATATCCTACCACCATTTCACTAGATACTGTTGGCCCTAATGCTAAAGATATTCAGAATCTAACCTACCCTACCCTCCCCCCCCCCATTCCTGTGTCATCCTACGTCATCTCATCTAGAGCACTGTGATGGAATCCGTTCTGCATTTTCCATGTCAATGAGGCCTCATAGTTAGCAGTGTCTGTGAAAGCATCCATTGTCCTACCCTTCTCTGAGGGGAACTATTGGCTATTGATGGATGCTGGAGGTCATTTCCTTCAGTGTGTCCCCATTGGTTAACCCACCCGCATCCACTGCACATCCATAGCCTCAAGGATGACCAGGGTTAGACTCGTTGGCTCACAGAAGAAAACAGAAAGGCATCAAAGTGGGGAAGAGCCTTGTGGGGAAGAGAAAGGGCTGACAGTGAGAGAAAATGATGAGAGTGAATGAAATTCCCACTATGTGTGAATGAAATTCCCGCTATATGTGAATGAAATTCCTGCTGTATGCGAATAAAATTCCCACTATATGTAAATAAAATTCCCGCTATATGTGAATGAAATTGTCAAAAAAAATATCTTATCAATAAAAAAGACTAGAAGGGCATATATTGGAGCCCACCCCTTATCTGTTTGACACTTCCTAGTGACTGTCCATTTTTCTTTAAAGTGGCAGTTCTCATGATTCACAGGCAGGATGCCCAGGATCCTCCTGCAATTGTGCTTAATTAAAGAAAGGTGAACAAATTAGAAGGAAAAAAATGGAACTTAAAATGTATGTGTCACTAATACTATTTCTAACAATCCATTCTCAGGAGATAATCATGAATTCAATTTCAAATTTACATACCCTCCTTCTAGTGTTCTTTATAACATTCCGTAGTAACTGACATGGAGTGCATATTGTATGATGCAATCTGTCTCCACCCAGCAACATGAGATTATAGGAAGATGTGGCCATACATTGTTTTACATGGGTAGCTTGGTATTTGAACTTGGGACCTCTTGATTTCACACCAAGTACTCTTATGCTCTGAGCTCTCTCTCCATGCCCTAGCTACAGTATTTTTTAATCTATAATAATATGTGATAATATTTATGAAATTGTTAGCTGAAAAATGATTAGACAATGCAGGATAATCTAACCTTAACAAATATATGCACACACATATGTGCATATATTCATACACACACACACACACACACACACACACACACACACACACAACCATATAAAACAAATGTCAGAAGAAAAAAAAAGCCCCTAAAGAAAAACTCAGTTTCTTGAAGAACAGTCCATTTACTAGATGGCTGTTATCTTTATTTTTATTTTCTTATTTTCTGTGTCTTCTTCTACTGCATATTATTTTCATGACTAGTTGAAAAGGTTAAACTTGTATTCCAGACTGTTCATTGAATGGCTATATCGTTAAGTTCACATGAAAATTGTCATAGTCGGGTGTGGGGGCACATGACTGGAGTCCCGACACTTGGGAGGCCGAGGCAGTAAGATTGCAACCCGATGACATACTCTAACAGTCGCATATACTACAACAGTGTATGATACGGCCATGATGAGTTTCCAGTGTTTTCTTATCAAAGAGATTTTCTAATTTTTCCCTCCTTAAGTCCCAGTGTTTGTAAGAACCCATTTACTTCAAGATGTATTTAAGTAAAGTGTATATGTGCTTGCCCTCCTGAGTTTACGTGTACTGTCTGCAAACAGGAGCCTTGAGAGGTCAGAATGGGGGGGGGGGGGGCGTCAGATGCCCTGGAACTGGAGTTACAGACAATTGTGAGTCACCATGTCAGTGCTGGGAATCGAACCTCTGAAAGGGTTGTAAGTGTTCTTAAACCCCAAACCCATCTACGTTAGGAGTGTGGATGGTTTTACATATTTTAACCATTGAAATATATATATATATCCAAAGACAGAGAACTGCAAGGTTCTTCAAGGATCTTGCGTCTGAAGCAAACCTGAATGCCGCTTGCTAGAATTCCTGCCCAAAGCAAGGAAACATGATTATGGATCGAGGTAAATCAGATAGGATAATGTAACCCGGAAGTTTCAAAGTTACCAAAGCTCCTCTTCTCCACCTTTGCAGAGAATCTTCAAGGAGGTGGCGGCGTACACCAAGAGAGGCTGTGCTGGCAAAGCTCTGCTGAACTGCTTGATGAAAAGGCAAAGGAGAACCATGTTATTGCACTTGAACTATGATGTCATTCGAAATGCGTTCGGCCAGCCTTGAGAAGCAGAAACCTCAGCAAGCAGAGCTGGGTGCTCCCTCATCTGCGTGCACATACATGTCCAGACTCATTTTATCCTTACCACAGGAAGATACAGGGGGAGAAAAAAAGAGGAATACGGAGGTGAAGAAATAATGTCAATACATATAACTATTAAATTGCGGGGCTGGCTTTCAAACCCAAGCACTGAACTTCATGGTCTCTTCCTTCTTAATCTCACTCCCTGGCCACAAAAGAAAGAGGGACTCCCCAGCTATTGCAAAATACATTCCTTGTGATCTGAGATATTATTTTTTTTAGAGGGGGAGGGGTTGTATTCTGTTTGTAGAAAGCATTGATGGTATGCAGGTGGTGTGTGTGTGTGTGTGTGTGTGTGTGTGTGTGTGTGTGTGTGTGTGTGTAAGTGGGAGATTTGCTAATGCAATCTTTCTTCTGTCCTTCTGTTGCAGTGAGGCTGAAGTGCCTTCCTGCTGGCAGGAATAAACCCTCAAATAAAGCTAGGAGACACAGTTGCTCTCCTCTGTGAACTGCTTGAAGGGCAGACGATCTCGGGTCCATCCATTACCACATAAATAATTAAATACCCGGAGCCTGCAGTGAGCCCAGGTTGGGCACTTGGTGAAGCAATTCACATTAAATATTGGTGAGCACACACTTGGTCAGTCATTAGCTCCTCCTAGTGGTTCCTTTGGCCTTTGGTCAGGAGGCAGCTAAGGTGTTGCTGTCTTGGAGGAAGCCTTAAGTTTCTTCTGCAGGCAACCATCTCGACCTCTCAGGCCACAAGACCTGACCACACTGGAAATGGCCACAACCCTGAGTGCCAAAGCTGGTTTTGTCAACAAACCAGCTTCCCAGAACCACAGCAGAGCCCTGACTCTTCTGTGCCTGTGGCATTTACCACAAGTCAGTCAACTCCGATGCCTAAGCCCATCTAGAAATAGAGCCCAGCTACAGTTCTGTTCTCTGCTGGAGATGGGTAGGCCTTCGGATAACGGACCAAAAAAGTAAAATATAAGTGACCTACAGCTGCCTTTTAGTCACACTGTGCTCTTGCATGTGAAGGAAAACGTAAGTGCCACAAGAAAGTTTAATCACTTCAAATACAGTAATGAGGCCACAGCTTTGTGGAGGGAGGGAGCAGGGGGGCGGTGATGGAGACCAGCTGCTTCTGATTCCTCCATCCAACCCTCCTACTCACCTCTCCTGTGAAAATGACTCCCCTTTGAGAATTAGTAGGTCCCAGGCCACACCACCGCATACTTGCCATGCATGGATTTGGCAAGGTCCAGTATTTAGGTCTCCGAGGACATCTTGGCAACTCAGAGGGAGCTGAGTCTCACAGGTAGGATAAGCATCATTAGTGAACTGGAAAGAAAATCCTTAGGCAAACCTAAACTAGAATTGCCTGCCTTGAGGAAGCTAATACAGAACAGTGACAGGCAAATCCTAAGGGCACTGTAGTCAAACATTAGGGGGACCCCTCTGTTCCTTCAGGGTGTAAGTGCATGCTCTATTGTCTAGGTTGACTTGTCAGGGCTCAAACTTGCCAGTCCATGTGCAATCACGGTTAGATATAACCCCTGTAATCTACCCCACACTAAGTCAATATACATTGATTTTTATTATCCGTGCCATTAAAATTGGGCATTAAAATTCCACCTGCCCCGCCCCCACTGGAAGTCACATCACAGAGATGAAAAGGGTTGGCATGGTTACTCACTCAGGAATACTTAGAACATGAACATTCCCATCACACATGCTTGAGAACACCCACCACCACCACCACCACCACCACCACCAAACAGCCTGGGCTGTTCAGAAAGGCTTTAAGCCTTTGAAAAACCACCAGCCATTCTGGATACACTTCACTGTGGAGAGAGCTTGTCTAGAAAAAAAACTAGGGATTGGAATTAGAAATAAATCTAGGTTAATATCCTGGCTTTGCCCTTGAGCAGGGTCCCCGTAAGCAAATCTGGTGGCATCTGTTGGTTCCAGCGTAGAGGAGTGCCACTAACACCCGATTTGCGGATCTGCCTGTGGGAAGGGGCTGATCCTGTGAATGAACTACTTAATCGAGACAGCACCAAGTCAACTTCCAAATGCCCAGTGCTCTGCCCCTTCCCTTTCCTGTCAAATTGCTGTTCCGGTGAATGTGGGTGCAGGGGTGTCAGGGGGCAGGGGGGAGGTAGGTGTGTGCTCCAGAGAATGTGAAAACTCTGGAATGTTCTTTTCCTCCTATCTGCTGCTTGGAGATTGCCTGGTGAGATCCTCTTTCCTCCATCCCCCAACTGGCACATCTAAAGGTAGCTAAATATCCTTGGGTATTATAGATAGATCAGTGTCCCCAGAATGGATTGGCCTGTCTTGGTCTGTCTCCTCCATTTACCTTGTGTTGTTCTCAAAACCTCTGACTCCTCCCTAGGTTCCTGACTCACTCAGGCAATTATTCAGGAAATATTTATGATGAGCCAATCCCCCTGGGATACCAGGGTGAGCAGTGCCGTCTCCGCTCTACCTTCATGGCGAGCCTGTTCTTGAGGAGGAGACGGACAGGAGAATACAGCAAGCACACAATGCTTTAATTATAACCCGTGACCCTCGGGCAATTGCTATGACAGGGCTCCAGGAGACAACAGACGTGTCAGTAACTGGGGGTGGGTCATCAAGCTGCATGTGCCGATGAAGTGAGGATCTTTGGAAAAGAATCATTACGGGAAAAAAAAAAAAAAAAAAAAAAAAGTGGGGATCTCAGCCAGGAGTGTCCCATACAGTATTGCTCGATGGGACCCATGTAATTAAAGTGGGGAAAGGGGGTGTTGGGGGATGAAGGGCACCCCATCACTTTCTTCTCCAGATTCTCCTCCACTCCCACAATGCTGAGCTCCTGCCTAAGGACTGAGCCACATAATCTCCTGTGGCTTCCTCTTGTGTTTATCTAGCACCTTATTTATCTCTTGCAACTTTTTCTCTGTATGGGTCTTTTCATAAGCCGTATCCCCACTGCTCTTACCTGCGCACACCCTCCCTCCTCTCCCTGGAGTTGTTTGATAGTGTCTCTTACAGTTTCTGTTGTTTCTCTGGTCTCACAGATGCTCCCAAGGGTGACATGGGTGCCAGGATCCCAAGACTGCCTCAGCATACTGGTTTCCCATAGGACTGTCACCCAGGATAGACCTTTACTTCATACTCTGCAGGGTACAAAACACTTCTAACAGCACTTTCCCTGAACAGTCTACAGCAGTCAGCTCCCGCCAAAGAGTCACATGCTTCTGGTGGCCACCCTGTCCGCTGGGCTCTTCCCAGCATTTTCTCCCGAAGGCTAACACGGAGCCGTCCCCCGCCCCCCACCCCCTGCCCCTAGCCGATGCTCTTTCTAGAGGGCATCCCAAGTTCTTTTGGCACATTTTCTACCTCCGTCCTCTCCTCCTCCTCACTCTCGCCACCCCACGCAGATCCTGTGCTGATTGACTAACGTCACTGGCTTATGTACCAGGGAATCAATCAGAAGATGCCTTCCCACGCAGAGCAAAGCTCTTGCCTCCCCGCCAGCAGGCTGCTGCCTCTGACATTTCCTGCATGCCCAGACTGAGCCTTTGGAAGCCTCGCCCCCTCTTGTCGCTCTGAACCAGTGGTTCTCAATCTGTGGGTCGTGACCCTCGGAAAACATGTATTTCCAATGGTCTTAGGAACTGAGACACCGCTCAGTCGCAAAATTACAGTTATGAAGTAGCAACGAAAATAAATTCATGGTGGGGGGTGGGGGTTGCGGAGTCTGGGCACTCAGGGGCCTGGCAGCGGTTGCTCTGAGTCCTGACCACCATTCCACACTGGCCTGCTGATTCTCCTTTGCACCCTCAGCTGAGTCCCGATTTCTTCCTGCTGGCGCTCTCTCACTGTTTGAATGGAATCCAGGCAGGAAGGGCTCCCTGAAGCCCTAGATTCCAGCAGCTCACCCCTTGCAGCCTTCCAGATAAAGGATGTTGGACCAGCTTCATGGTCTTTGGTTCATAAAAAGAAATCAGCTCACCAATGTCTTTACCCAAGCCACTCAAAGATCCCTTTGTGCAGACAGTGCCTGCTGGCCTGGGCACTGTCCTAATTTGATTTTTAGAAGCTCCTCTTTCTGCCAGAGTGCAAGGGAGCTCAAGGACTGAGGGAATTGATAAATGGATTGTATTTGAACCTTGATAGAGGGTTTTTTTGTGTGTGTGCCCCTTTGAAGCCAAATCCTTCCTCTGCAGTCTAGAAAGAAAAGAATTCCTCTCTTGCTGTCTCTTCCCACACAGATGTTCCCTTCTCATGTTTCTGGTTCCATTCCAGGTAGCTTAGCTAGATGCAGAAACCACTGTTTCTCCTTATCCCAAATCTTAGCTTCCCCCCTCCCCGCCCCCTGTACAGACCAGCTAGGAAATACAGAGAATGGAAAAGAATTCAATTTACAAATCATTCTTATCCAGGAATCAAGAGCTAATAGCTGTTCACACATCAGAGTATTTCTTTGCAGTTTTCCGCGTTATAGATGCAAAGAATAACTAACCACATGTGTTCTCTCTCTCTCTCTTTCTCTCTCTCTCTCCTCTCTCTCTCTCTCTCTCTCTCTCTCTCTCTCTCTCTCTCTCTCTCTCTCTCCCCCTGTGTATGTATGTGTGTGTCTGCTCTGTCTCTCTCTTTGCCCTCTCTGTCTCTCTGCTCTCTCTTCTGTCTCTGTCTTTCTCTGTTCTATCTCTGTCTCTCTCTGCTCTATCTCTGTCTCTCTATCTGTCTCTCTGTCTGCCTGTCTCTATTTCTCTCTGTGTGTGCTCTCTCTGTGTCAGTGTGTGTCTGTCTCTGTCTGTCTGTCTGTCTCTGTCTCTGCCCCCACCTCCCATATGTTAAAGAACTATCACTTGGCACATCTTTTAACCTGTTCTGATTTCATAATTTATGTCTCTTTCAGTCAGGATTATTCTTTGATCCAGCTGTTGACCTTTAGAACAGACAGGTGCATCCAAACACATGTTAAGATGTTCACCAGAACAACCATCATATTTAGTTGTCTATCAGCTAAATATCTTAGAGTCCCAAAAGTATGTGATGGGACACAGACATTGTAGGCTAGTCATGGAATATAACACTATGAGAACATTAAAAGTTATAAATAATACCTGCATTCAGTACACGTGTGAACATAGAATATTGTTTAAAAACTCATTGCGTTAAGTGAAACAACCAGACTTGGAAAGACAAGTGGGCACACTATCTCTTTTATAAGGAACCAGATTTAAAATTGTTTAGGTGTGTGTGTATATGAAGAAGTTTATGTAAGTCCTTAAACTTAGAAATGGAATCAGTAGAGGGGGGAGAGATATTAAGGGTGAAGAAAAGTAGAGAACATAATGGATTCTACATAAAATAAAGGCAGAAGGACAAATTAGTATATTTCCTGGGGTGTATGCATACATGGATCTCATCTTTGAGAGAAGACCCCAAGTATCGATTTTGTTTATCTGTGGACAGATGTTTTCTGAGTATAGTGTGTTTACAGTCTGGTTATCTCAGTGCATTAAAAATCAACATTTGTGTTTGTGCAAAAATTTAGAAAGAGAAAAGCCACTTGGGATCATTTTCTTTTCAAAATCATTATTTTTCTCAAAAGTGACAGTCCGTGGCTGAATGCCACAGTGTGTTTAACTACTTCCTTATCTCAATTCCCTGATGCTATATTGAAGGGTGGGGTGGTGTGGCATAGGAACAAGAACTACTGGACTAATTTAGGGACAAGCCTGGACTAGACTCGCAAGTCCTCAGTTTCAAAAGCCTAAAAAAACCTCATCTCCCTTCCTGGCTGGCATAAACCTAGTAACAGAGGATCACAGTGGTGTGTGTGTGTGTGTGTGTGTGTGTGTGTGTGTGTGTGTGTGTGTGTAACAGACATATATCTACACTCAGTGTCTTACATTACTGGTTTCAAAGGGTAGTCGGGGCTATACATTTGCACCTCAGTATTCTCTGACCCCCAGGATGTAGGTCACCAATTTCTACTCTAATCCCATCTCGGCTTTCTCTGTGGCCCATGGGGCTGGAGTCCCCATTCGACAGCATTAGAACCTTCGTGTGGCATGATGAGGAATGCAGATTCTGGGGCCTCGTCCAGGCACGTAGAACCTGATACTCTAAAGGTTTGAAAGTCCAGGGACCCGCCCACTACCATGCTTGAACTGGTTCTCCGGGTGCCTGACGCTTGCCTTCCTGAAACCACAGCAGAGCCAGCAGGCAAAAATCAGGAGAAGACAAGCCAGGAGGAAAGTTAGGGTGGCCTAGGTTAGCATGTCTTTCCTTTCTTAGCCTGCCGGCCCTTCCACCTCATTGTCTGCAAATGAACCCAGAAAATCCTAAGAACCTGGATTTCAAGGTCAGATGGCCTGCGCTTACAAACCAATTCACTCACTTGTGAATTCTATGAGTTGATGTGACCTGCCTGACATCTTCATTTCTATTTTTTCATGTACAAAGTGGGATGAAAGCCAGTTCCACCCTGTTGGCATTACTATTTGAGCCTTGTTTGGCTCCTAAGGATCTGTATCAGATTATCTCCATTACTGTCCCCAGTCTTGCTGTTGCCTTTTGTCCCATCAGAAGTGTCACATGCTGTGAATACCTCCCAACACCTACATACCCGGCATTGGGCTTCCCAAGTGTCACAGGTTGACTGAGAATTTTCTTCTCCTCTAGACTCTATTAATGGTTAGTTTCAGTGGGTTGAGTTGTTTTCCTGAAAAGCATTCTTTGTCATAAAGCAATACCTGTGAACATGACTTCATCATATACATTACCTTTATACATTGCTATCATTTGGGTCTTAAGTGTTCCCCCAAGGCTATGTGTTAAAGATTGAGTTCCCAGGGTGGTGTGATTTGGAGGTAAGAGAAACTTCAAGAGACAGGGTCCGATGAAAAGCCTGCTGTTCATTGGGAGTGTGACCTTGAAAGAGATGATTTGACCTTAATTGCTTCCTCTCTTCCTTGTTCTTTCCTGGATCTAAGGTGAGACTCTTGCTTGGCTATATTCTCTGGTCATAATATGCTGCCCGGTCACAAGCCAAAAGCAATAGGCCCATTCATCAGGATCATCAACAATGGATCGAATCCTCCAAAACTGTGGACCAAAGTAAACCTCTCTGTAAGTTGAGTTATCTCAAGTCTTTGTTATCCTAATAGAAAGGGGACTAACAGAGTTATCATAGAGTTAAGATGAAGCCAGTCACACCATGGAAGGGCAGGCCCTAGCTCTTCTATGATGAGGAATGTTCAGACACAGAAACACACAAGAAGGAGACCATGTGGCATGCAGGTGGGTATTGGAGTTACACTATATAAATCAAGAACAAAGATTGTTAGCAACTGCCAGAAGGTGCATGTAGGCGAGGAAGGCTACTCCTCCTCTACCACCTTTAGACTGAGAATGGGCCTGCCAACACCCTGACTTTGGACCTCTGTGTGACAGTGCATGAGTGCTATTCTGTACATGTACATTCAGTTGGTGGCAAATTGTTGCATCCACTCTGGCAAAATTATATGTGAATGGTTTGTATAATGGTTTGCAATTATAAAAAAAAAAAAGATACTGGTACTTCAGAGATGGGAATTTAGGGTCAGGTAGTACACAGAGAAAAAGTAATCTTATTCAGTAAGAACCATCAAAGTACATCGTGGTTTCATCAATCACAGTACAGTGATTAATGACAATCATTACGACTCCATGCTGTTGCATAAAGCTTAACTTGCATGTGTGACAGCAAGACTATGTGAGGCATTGCACAAATGTTTCTCTCCCAATTTGAAGGCCAAATACACCCAAGCAGTAGGAGAGTAATTTTATTCATTCAGATATTTTCTTCCCAGTACAAATACTTTCATAGTTTAAGTTCAAGTACATAGACTCTTGCAAACTCTGCAACAGACAGACAACCAGTGAATGCTTACTTATTTTGCTCCTACAGATAACTGAACTGCAAAAAAAAAGCTTTTAGAGAACTAATGTTAAATAAAAAGTATGAAGTACATTTTTGGCTAATGTTTTGTGAAAATAATACACGTTAAAGAAGAAATGCCTCTTGAAGGAAAGTCTAGTACAGTTACACTGTTCCCCTCTCAAAGGAACAGAATTCAATCCCAAATATTGCCCCATTTCTTACCAATCTAATATGTGTGAATGAACCTCTACTGTGGCTATTATTATTGAATAAAAAATTAAACAGAAAATATTGTCCCCAAACACAGCAGGCTAAATAGAAAATATGCATCTGTAAGGCCATGTTTAAAAAAAAAAATTACAGAATATTAACCCCTTAGTGACAGAATTTCGTACTCAAGACTTGCATTTTACAGCTCTGGTTGATGGCAGAAACTTCTGCCTTGTTTTACTTTCAAGAAATCCTTAAAACCAACAGAAGTTTGGACGGTGGGTCTGACTTTCACATGAACACTAACTGCCGGAAAAACCCACCTCAATCTACTCACCCAAACATGCTTTCCTGGGATATGTTTAGTTCTCAGAATAAACCATTTCTATCCTGTCCCAAAGCTTAGGAAGATCAGAATACAGATGATAACCACAGCTAGGAATTATAAGCTATGGGAACCTGAAAAATTGTAATTATTTATCCTGGAAAAGGTAATTAGCTGGCAGATGCCTTGCCCTAATTAAAACACTCTGTCAATTACCTGGCCCCATTTATCAACATCTCCAACTTCTCCAGATCATTTTGTTGCTCAAATTATTATGTGCAGGGATATTTTTCCACTCCCTTCATTAGACTAATATGCTTCTCCTCTTGTATACTTAGAAATGATAGTAGAATCTGGTTCCACTACCTAACACCTCTCCAGGCACTTTCCCATGAGAGGAAAACACTTGAGACATCTTTCAAGATCATCCCACTTTAATTATAATGAGTTTTAAAATATTAAATAACGATCACATACAGTCGCTCAAATAAAGAGTAAAGAAAAATGAAGGTCAAGAGGCGAGATTCACGTTGGAGAAAGTATTTGCATTGGAAGACTTATTGAGCATTAAAAATAAAAACACCACCCACATTGTTACAGGTCTTGCAGAAAGGTATAATAAAAGTCCAAGATTGTCTTTAAATTTTAATGTACCAAAAAAATGAGTTTTCAAGAGTCTTTCCTACACTGCAATAATGGGAACGCCAGCTCTGTATGAAGTCCACCAAGGGCAGGAAGGAGACACAGTAGTCATTTATATATTTGTTTGCATTTTACACAGTGCTGGGGCATAAAAAGAGGAGGGCTAGTTCTGTCTTGATTTACGACTTCGAAAAAGTATGGAGTTGTGGGTTGGTGAAATCACCCTGAGAATACCAGAGTCAAGTTGGGGCATCACAGCTCCAGAGAGAAGGCAGCAGCAGATAAATTGGAAAGAGTTCAGAGACAAGCATAGAGAATGATAAAGGAATTGGAAGACATGACTTATGTGGCAGATCGACGCTCCCGACGATGCATCCATTGAGGCTAGCTTGCCAGAGTGATGAGTAAGGGGGTAACATGATAAGACTTGAAAATCATAAACAGCCAACTAGGAGAGCAGGAGGATGGCTGGGGTTCGAGGTGCTTGTAACGTTCAGAGACGAGACAAGAGGGAGTAGTTTGAATGTCAGGAACAACTATACTCAACAACGAACTCAATGTTGCTCAGTAAGGTAGCTTAATGATCGCTCTTAGATCATTGGATGTATCAGAGAAAGGAAAGAAAGCCCCCATGGTAACCATGGTTACAGTGCCTTCCCAGGACCATGAGTTTTTGGACACAACCTACCCAGATGAGTCAAACTAACCATCTTGAATGATGATGTTGATGCCAGATCTTCCATAAGCTACTAGGACCCGTGTACATAAAACATCTGGCATTTTAATGGAACCCTTTCTTAAAGGTATATAAAACAGCTGAAATAAACATCTGGAGAAATACAGGAAGTTAAAGCATTGTATTTCTTAATTCTTTTTAAGATTAACTCTTTTTAAGGTCCACAATAATACATCATTGGAGGGGGAAGTTTTTCATCTTATTGATTTCCTTGTTTTTAGGTTTGCCTGTTTTGATTTTCACTTTTGTTGTTGAATTTTTTTGGTTGTTGCTTTTTGCAGGGAGTGGCATGCTATGATTTTCTACTTGAGTATTAGGAATCAGAGCACAAGTCTTCATGTTTGGGCATCAAGGACTTTAGCGGCTGAGCCATCTCAGCAGTCCAGAAAGCCATTTTACTGGGGCTAACAGGTCAATGCCTCAAGTTGTTCCTGCCATCCAGTTTCTGTGTTAAACACTCAAGTCTGCTACAGCCATGGGAAAACAACCATGAAGGAGATAGAAACAAGTGGTGTGACCATGTTCCAATAAAACTTTATTTATAGACATGATGTGGATAGCCTATCACTTCATGGGCTGTACCAACTGCTTGTCCTTTGACATTTTACTCATTTAAATATGTAAAACATCTTTAGCTTGAGTGGTTAAGAAAAGTTAACAGGGAGGTAGATTTCCTAAGCTAAGAGGCTGAGTAGCGTTTGATTTCATTTCTAGTCACACTGTCTGTATTATATGACTAAGCAATTTCAGATGCTACGTGTGACATTAAAACCTGTGAACAGAGAGAAAGGCCTTCAGCCACAACACAGTCAGCAGAAACTTATGAAAGCAAAGATGATGCCCCTGAAAACAGAGAGGTGTGTCCTCATCAAATGTTATCTCCAGGGCCCCCTAAGATTAGCTACTGTTCCTTCAAAATAATCAGGTGGATTTCCCCTCCCCCCAAACCATGAACAAGGAAAATAACAGGCAAGCACAGTGTCTACTTACTCTATACTCTTTCTTCAAGTTCCCTTAAAAGAAAAGGCCCTGCCACCTAAAACCTCCTACCTCTGCACCACAGAAGAAAGCAGAGACGATAGATCATTCTGCAACCGTCACCCTTCCTTTTGGATGTTCGAGTCCTACCTGCTTCCTTTCTGCAGGTCGGATGGCTGATAGGCAGTGGTATTTCCATGTGCTTCGGAGTCACTAGGCTGCAGGTGAATGGTTACTAACACATGGCCGTTGAAACAGAGTCCAACTCACCATTGGGGTTGGTCAGCCACTGAGCTCTTCCTGTAAATGCTGAAGTGCGGGGACACTTCTCCTGTGCTTTTTTTTCATGCAACTGTTTGGAATTATTCCCTGTGAACTGGAATGTTCATCAGACGGCTAGCGTGAACCCTGTGTAAACAAGCCAGAATCTCAAGGCAGCATTCAGAGATGGGACGGTCCTGTCAATGGAATGATTGTTTTAAAATTGATGCCTCCAGCTCAGAGAGTGACTCACGGCATGGCAGCCTAAATGTTTACCTAATGTTGTCTAGGAGAGAAAGACGGCTTTGGCTTCTGGTATTGTCAACTCACGTGTGGGGGGGGGGGGGAGGGTAATACAAATGAATATGCATAGATATTTGTAACTAAATAGGAATGACTAGTTCCTCTCAAGCTTCATTCAGTGTACTGAAAACAAGCTGTGACTTCCCAACTGCAGCTTTCCCCCAGATTTATGGGGATAGTTTTGCGGTTTTCAATATCTTTTAATAGGCGTGCAGCATCAAAGCTGGCAACGTTTACTAAAGTCAATAAATAACCGCATGGTATTATTTGAACGTCTATGTCCCTAAAAGGTAACAAATTCACTACTTGTGGGGGAAAAATATTTCATGACACGAGCGTGGAAGACAAGCGAAGAAGAAACATACCTGCCCCCTAACAGTTGTCAGGCTGGTTGAATTACTGGCGCTTTGTAAATCACCTTCAGCAGTAAGAAGTTGCAATAAAAGAATATTGTCTCTGCAAAACAAATTGCAGGTTTGATCATTGCTACTAACTTAAAGGCATAGCCCATACCACCACAGAGTGCATAGTCAAATGGGAAAATACAGTCAATTCCACAGCAAACACATACTAATTTTGATAAATTTGTGTGTGTGTGGGCGCGCGTGCGAGTGTGTGTGTGTGTGTGTATGTGTGTGTGTGTGAGAGAGAGAGTATTTAGTTCCCAGTTCTCTAAGAAAACCAAAGAGAGAAAAACACATAAATTAGAAGACATACTAAAGTTTTAGAACAATGCCGGGCGGTGGTGGCGCACGCCTTTAATCCCAGCACTCGGGAGGCAGAGGCAGGCGAATCTCTGTGAGTTCGAGGCCAGCCTGGGCTACCAAGTGAGTTCCAGGAAAGGCGCAAAGCTACACAGAGAAACCCTGTCTCGAAAAACCAAAAAAAAAAAAAAAAAAAAAAAGTTTTAGAACAAATGGAGGGGCCAGGGATGTAGGTCAGTTAGTACAGTGCATGCTTGGTATGCACGAAGCCCTAGGCTCAATCTCCAGCATGTGTCTGCAATCCCAGCATTCAGGAGGTAGAGGCAAGGACATCAGCAGAGTGAGTTCAAGGCCAGCTTGAACTATATCAGACTCTACCTCAAACAAAACCCAACAAAAGGACAAATGGAATATGTGCCCGTGGGACGCTGATTGGGCCCAACCGATGGAATCTCAGAAGCCAGCAGGGTCAGGCCTGGTTAGTACTTGGATAGGGCAACAGTTATAACCAGTTGATCAAAATAGAACCCATGAGAACAGTGACACAGGAAGAGGTGTTCTAGAAAGTGGGAGGTAAGGAGGGAAGAATAAGGGGAATCCCAGAGCTCCAGCTTGGCTTGCAACCGATCAGGAGTGTGCCTTGTGAGGACTATTGTGAAAACAGAGCTGCATGTAAACTCATAAAGTCAGGAGTGTGGACTCAGCAAACTGAAGCTCTGTTACTCTCTGTGTGTCCAGGTACCTCAGCTGCTGTTCTTATGAAGGGACACCATGACTGAAGCAACTCTTACTCCGTTTTAGAGGGTTAGTCAATGATCACCACGGCCAAGAGGAGGCGTGGAGATGGAGAAGTAGCTGGGAGCTACAGCCTGATCTGCAGGCTGCAGGCAGAGAGACAGACCGACACTGGGCCTGGCATGAGTTGAAATCTCAAAGCCTACTCCAAGGGACACACGTCTTCCAACAAGGTCACACCTCTTAACCCTTCTAATCTTTCTCAAACAGTTCCACTCCCTGGTGACTAAGTGTTCAAATATATGAGCCTGTGATGCTATTCTCATTCAAACCACAACACCTAGGTAAGCTATCTAGCATTCTCTTCTTTGGGTTTTGTTTTTCTTTCCATCTCTAAATGGGAGTAGTGCCTCCTTCACAGATTTAGAGTGGGGACACATTGTTTAATATACATAGAGATGTCTAGAGCATTGCTTAAGAGTAAAACCTGTGAGCACTGGTGAACAGTAGCTTGGGCGTCTTGATCCCTTTCTCTTCAACAGCCAAGATGATCACAGTAGTCTTTACACCACATATAACCCCTCAAAGGCAAGTCCAGGCTTTACCCTAGTCTGCTGTCTCACCCAGTAGCTCCTCCTTCCTCTTACCAAAATCTCCCTTTTCCTAAATCCCGTCCTTCCAGATTGCTAACTATGGCATGCTACAGGTGATAAGCTAACATTTCGGAAATGTGAGGCAGGCTCTAGCTCTCCTGCCCAGCTCTCTCCCTATCAACTCATTTGATTTCATTGGACCCCGTGGGGTAAGAACAGAGAACTGAAGAAGGGATGCTTTGAAGAGTGAGTAGATGTCACCGCATCCCACAGCTAACAGATGACAGACAGGGGCAAAGTAGAGGCCGAAGAGGCAGGGCTGAGCTCTCTACAG
Source organism: Peromyscus maniculatus bairdii (assembly GCF_049852395.1). Lineage (NCBI taxonomy): Eukaryota > Metazoa > Chordata > Mammalia > Rodentia > Cricetidae > Peromyscus > Peromyscus maniculatus. Next base: position 37,708,125 of record NC_134864.1, on the reverse strand, counting down.
AAGAGAACTGCCACCATCCTGCCACTGCGAACCTAATTGGGAGCCAAGGCAAAAACATTCACACGCGCACACTGGTGTATCTGAGCAAAGGGCCCTGGGGATAGTGCCAGAACTCCTCACGCCGGTTACAAGCACACTAATAAGGAAGCGCTGGTGGGAAGGGCATTATGACTACTGCCCAGTCTCCTCCTCTCATCATTTGCCCGTAACGTTTCCTCTGCCAAGCTCCACTCAGCTTTACAGGAGTTAGGAGAAATCCACCCTGGGTGGGAGCCCTGAAAGGTGGGTTTGTTTCTTAAAGGAGACGAGACTTCTTCCCACCTTAAATCACATAAATAATTCAGCTCTATTTCTCAACATGAATGTAAACACCAATCAGAATTTGTGTGTGCCTCTCACACTGCTTTCATTAATGAAAAATATTCATAGTTACACGATAGATGAGAGACAGAGAGATAGATGATATGGAGATAGAAAGTTCCATATGCACTATATACATACATAGGTAGATACATAGACATATAGATACCTAAGTTCATGTTTTAATTCATAGTTAGCAATTCACTTATTCATTACTAGCTTCCTGATAACTGTTTATCTTCATCAGGTGACATATGACAGACCCAGCTTTGACACACTTCCTTCAGTAACAGTCTCAACAGTGAGGACTTGTTCAGTAGGTTGGGCAGTTAAAATACACAGCACTGGGCAGAGCGTCACTCAGCTTTGGAAAACCTGGCAATTGTTACCCAGTTCCTGGTGAAAACGACTAGTCAGAATCCATAACACCAGGAAATGGAAAAACAGCTTCCCTCCCCAAAATGATGAGAACTAAGGAGAAAAGGATCCAAGGGCTATTTAGAATGGCACAAAAAAATGATGCGCATAAAGTGTTTGTTATGAAGTCTAAAGTCCAGCTGTCAAGGTGAATGCTATGAAACAGAAGCGGAAAAAAAATGCATTTCCTTCAAGAGCTCCCAGCTTCCCCAGCTAACTGGCTGGCTCAAAGAATGAATGGGTACCTGCTGCCAAGCCTGACAATCGAAGTTTGGTTTCCGGGACCTGCGTGGTGGAAGGATTGAAAAGATTCTCACAAGTTGTTGCCTGACCTCCGCACCCTACTGTGGCACAGCCACACACTTGCACACACAAAATAAATGATTAAATAAGTAAATATAACAAAGTTTTAACAAGAATCCAAAGCCTCAGATTGAGAAGTCCTACATTTGCTCTGATGGGCCCCCCGTTTTTTTTTTTCATTTTTATGTATGTATAGCTATTTTATTTATTGTGGGAGATTAGAATGAGTGTACACACACACACACACACACACACACACACACACACACACACACACACACACACTGAGCCTAGAAGCCTAGAGACCTGCCTAGAAGCCCTATTTTGAGTGAGGACCAGCCTGGACTATATTCAATGATGGCTACAGTTCTGCTCATCTCTGGAGCAGAGCAGACTAGACTGCCTTTCCTGAGTGTTTGCCGGCTGGTGCCTGCAGTGGAACACACAGACACCTGAACTACACAAATACAAGTTTTACTTGGTTAAGCAGCATTCTCCATGAGACAAGAGGTCAGTCTTCACACAAAGGAAAGACCAGAATGGCATGCTTTTGTGGCAGCCATGTAGCTAGCTCTTGAGAGGAAAAGGGGTTAGAATGAGTGGGCATGGATGAGTGAACACCATGTGCAGTGAGTTCCACATTGAAAAGTCAACACACTTTGATTCTGGCCGTTTTTTTTTTTTTTTTTTTTTTTTGCTTGTTTTTTTGTTTTGTTTTTAAATCTCTGCATTTTCAGATTTTGAGGCAATAGTTCCTTAAAGCTTCTCAGGATCAGTGAACGCTGTAAAATCCTCCTGATCGCAGATTGAGCTGCAGTTTAGAAATGCCTTCTCAGGCACGAGCTGCGTGACAGGTAAAGTCAAAACACGAAGTTAAGAAATTACGCTTCCCTCTCCCCCTCCCTGACCCAAATACTGACATGCCCAGACCACTCGGAGAAGTTTGACATCCACCGGGCACCCAGCTGTCCAGTTCTCCTTTTCTACCTTGCCAATCATTCATTTGCTCATAATTCATCGCGGTGAGTGTGATTTTAAAAATTAATTCCCCTGCTAATGGTCAGATGTACGGCCGAGTATTTCTCTATGAAACTGACTGCATTGTAAGGGGGAAAATGCAATTTCTAAACTGTCTTCACACTGAGTTTGGATGGGTACATTTTCCATCCAGGAAACTAGGTCTAATTTATGATTCAATCATTTTTTAAAGATAAGCAATGGCTTTAAATTTCCAGCAGGTTAAATTCTCAAAAAGATACACATGTCTTTAATTTTGGAAGGAAGACAGCCTGTACCAGAAGGAAGCTAGAGGGGAGGGTTCTTGTGCCTGGGGTGTCTACAGTGGAGCCCATCTCATGTAATCTTCCCATGTGTCTTCTGGAGAAGGTGTCATTAACTTCATTTTATGGGTTAATAATACTATTCAGGCATAGACCGGCCAGACAATCGTATGCAAGGGCCCCACATACCACCTTAACAAGCCATGCCTTCCTGTCCCCCATTACTCTGTGCTTGTGGGATCAGGGTCAGGGTGACCTGGTACCCTAAAGTCTTTTTCACTCTAGGGCTTTTCATGCTGCTGCTTCTCTGGCTCCTTCCCACACTTCCCACGCAGCCGAGATCTGAGACCCTCCACGTCCACTCTACCTGTCCCCAAAGCCATTTCGATTTCATCTCGGTGCATGCTGCCTGTGGACTTCAGCAAACGGTATCTGGTTGTTTGGTGAAGCCCTGCTCTTTCACCCACTCATCCGACTGAAACCTTCACATGGGAAAGTCCATTGCATCCCCAGCATCAAGCAGAACACTGTAACCACACAGGCTTCAAAGCACCAATGAGTTCAGAAGGAGACTTCTTGCCATTTGCCTTGTATTTCCTTGGGGCTCTTGATAAGAGGGTAAGGTGCCACCGTCGAGTTGTGCCCCCAAACTTCCCAATCCAGGCACCTCTAGAACACTCACCACCACGTTGGGGCTTTGGCCAAAGACACACAGGGGGAGGGCACGAGCTGGAAGGATTACTGGGAAGAAGGCAGGGACGCTGTCATTTTCACAAAGAGAAGTGCAGTGATATCAGACTCCACAGAGCAGAGGCAAGTAAGAGTTCTACAACACTAAACAGAAGTTCATCCAGAGGCCGTATTCTTAATCAAAGTTGTCAAATATTTTTCCAGAAAACCTCTGCATATGTTGTTCCCTTTTTTCCCCGTGACTTGGATATATTGTTTTTATAATTAGGAAAAAACGCAAGCCATTTCTCTGTTCTTTTTATGATACCAGGAGGTGCAAGCCACTCAGCTGCCTCGCTCCCCCTTCCCGTTGCCCCTCGGAGTGATGTAGTTGCTATTCATAAGCCAACACTTGATCTCCTGAGCTCAGGATGGAGGGGCTCTGATCAGTATTTCAAGATCAGAGCACACACGTTTCAAACAAACAAACAAAAAATAAACAACCCTCCCCCCCAAAAAAAATGTGAAAATCATTTTTTTGATGTCTCTCCAGGTCATTCTGCATGGTCACTATTATATCTGAAGAGTGAAAATGTGAAAATATGCAGGGGTGTGTGTAGTTATGTTAGACAAGTACTCATCTTTCCCATGGTTCATTGGGACATGAAAATATTTCAAAAAACCTTTAGGCATTCCATGTCTGTCAAAAGCAACCTTTGTATTCTACATGGGGCATGTATGGACAAATATTCATTCTGATCAACCAATTCATGGGCAGATAGAAGTTCTCTGACCGCCCAATAGAGCACATGTTTTTTAAGGTTAAAAAAAAATTCAGACTAGCAAGGTGTCTCATACTGATAGCTATTCAATGGGAATCTGAGAATTCATTGGACACTGTTGTGAGGTATTTAAACAACCCAACAGCAAACAAGGGAGTAATATAATCCATCTTGCAAAATAAAAGTCTTGTTACCATGATTAAAGACATAAACCACTAATCCAGGGGATGTGTACTTATGAAGAGGCACAGATGACATACAGGCACGCACGTCTTTCTGTGTTTTATTCCTGTCTTGCATTTGGTTCATCTTTAAATGATTTGATAAATATAACAATATCAATGGTTAAACATAATTTTGTAAACAATGAAGAAAATAAACCAGGTTGCATTAAATATTAATGTGCCATATGCTGCTTTAAAATTATACATAAAAGAGGAATTTTTTTATATACAAATACACAATTGGATAAAAAGTGAAGATTTAATTCAACTGGGATTTGGGGGCATTGCAGCTTTAAATAAACATCTGGATTTTCTCTGAACTAAATGCATTAGTTGGTTTTTAAACCACATACAATGAATATATTTAAATAATTTTTAGGAATATGGAAAACAGAAGGATCTTATAGAAAGACAATTAGAAAGAAAGGAGACTGGTTTTTCCTGTGTGTTCTATAAGCCAACTCTGAAAGCAATTAAATAAAAGATTTTTCAAAAAATATTTTTAGCATCCACGAAAACATATGAATGTCAAGGTTCAAATTTCATCTGTTCTCTACCACAAAAAAAAAAGGCCTCATAGTCTTAGGAAAATAACTTAGACACTCTAGGCGCAATCTCCCATCTCCTCATCTATAAAGATAAGAATGGTGTCTGTCCCGTAGTTTTACAAAGATTGGAAGAGAATGAACTTGAAAAGCTGGCATCAAATCTTCCTCGCTGTAAGTTCGTCGTCCCTCTGGCTGCTATCATTATTCTTTTATTATTATCGTGATTGCTTTCCAGGATTTTACTGGGCTTGTTAAAAAGCCAGCGTTTCACTTACTGTCACGCCGCTTCTGATCCTACGTTTTAAATACAGCGCAGATAATGCATGAGGAGTCAACAGACCGTTTGGACCGCCTGCGAGTCGTCCTCAGTGCTATGGCTGTTGGCAGATACTGCGTTAGGAAGAGAGCAAAGATCAGCCAGATCAAGAGCGCATGTGAAGAGGTGTTGTTAAGTTCAGGCTGCATTAGGAAAAGCTGTGCCATGGTGAGGCTGCATGGCATCAGTGCGGTGTATACAGAAAATGCAAGGCTTTCTGTGCCCGGCATCTTGGATTTTTCCCCTCGTTTGCGAAGACTGGAACAAGAAATAGTACAATTGGCTTGTTGCTGATGCCCACGCGCTAAGCACTTAAGAACAGCCTGCGTGAGCCTTTGAATCCTTCCTGGCTGGGCTGATTTCTAGATCCTTCGGGATTAAGTGCTCATTGACAGCTAAGCCTGGGAAATGTCTTGAGGGTTACATTTGGTACCAGTTCTTGTTAATAAATGTTAAAATACTTCTCTAGAAAATTGGATACAAATCCTGAGCAGACCGAAATCCAATTCTAAGAAGAGCAGTCAAGTTTGGGAGGATTTCTTGTCTGTTTTAGTGAAAGCATAGGTCTCACTCACGGCAAAACACATTTAAATATAAAGACTCCAGGGAGCCGTCAGTACTTCCCTATGTGAATTTTCAGTAAGGGGGAAAAATGGGCCTTTCACGAAAAACAGTCTCCAACTACTCCCTTCCACTTGGAATTCATAATTATGCTTAATCTGCCGCTCTTCCTGGCTTGCTTACAGATCCTGTTGGCAGGTAGTGAATGCAAGATCATTTAAATGGGGGGTCCCCTTGGGAGTGGAGCAAAAGTTTTGAGCATTTACTGGTTCACAATGGAGGGAGGCCAGCTGTTGTGGGCGGTGAACTCACCCCCCGCCTCCACCCCCGAAGCAACGATGCGCATGCGCGGCTTCCAATCCACAACCTGGGAAAGACAAGCCGGCTTGCAAAGGATGACCCAGTGTGGGAATGGGGAGACAGCCAAGCACCCCATGATCATGTGCTGGCCTGCAACAAAGCCAGACAGAAAAGCCGGGTGAGCCTGAGACTTAGCCTATGCCCGGCATGGTGCACACTCCTCCCTGGGTCGTCTTTCCTTTGGCAGAGGTCTGCCCCTAGGGGCAGGTGCTAATGAGACCAAGCACTGGGAGATAGGACAGGCTTGGCCCCAGCAAAAGGCTCATTCAGCGTTGCCCTGTCTCTGCCACCCACTCAGGATCCGCCAAGCCCAGCTTAAGTTACCATCCTCACAGCATACCTAAGGATATGGTTACTTCCATACCCTCCTAGAAGTGAAAGAGGCGTTTCTCAGTGTGTGTGTGTGTGTGTGTGTGTGTGTGTGTGTGTGTGTGTGTGTGTGTGTGTGTGTTCAGCGTTTTGCTGTATCCTGTTGCTTCAGTGTATTTTTTATATTTAAACTAGATTCAAAAGCAGAGCATTATACCAACTCCAAAGGCAGTTCTTTATTTTTATCGGAATCATTCTCTCATTTATTCTTTTATATCACTGACTTATGCATTGGAATAAATATGCTTGAGTATTTGGGGCATCAGATGTAATGCACCTTGCCCTTTTAAAAGCTGAAGCTGTTGCTAATGAAATTCCTTCAGCTGTTTTTCAGAAAGACACTCATCCTCAAGGCAGCACCATGGTGCACACACTTCGGGTTTTACCTTTTATTTCCTCTTGGGAAAAACAATTTACAAACAAGACACATTAATTTTACTTTTGGTTTCCATAGTTTCTTAAACCTACACACAGGGTGTGTGTGTGTGTGTGTGTGTGTGTGTGTGTGTGTGCATGGCATTCATCCCGAATGCCTCTGTAGTGCCTCTGTCTTATTTTGAGGAATTCCCCTAAATTAAGTCATGGTCCAGTGAGTGCTTAAATGGCAGGGACCATATTTGCTGTGGGTTGTGGGGCCTGAGGCAGGGCTTAGGTGCAGTGGCTGCAGATGAACTTATACACAGGTCTGGTAGTCTCCAAGTGAGAAGGAAATATCTGGGATCATTTGTGTGGTCCCCTGGCATCTTTAAATTCCACAAAGACTCACAATGGCTCAATATGCCATTTAAATAGCAAAGAAAAGGAAAAAGGCCCTGATCCGAGGAACTTGTCTTAAATCATCCTGGGAAACTGCTCAAAAACCACACAGAAAGCACAGCACAATTCAACAGGTTTTCATTACGGGGAATATTTATGAAATATGGTTGGGAACTGTTTTGTTGTTTATGATAACAGCTGGCTACAAGCCATACAACACACACAAGTGCATATCCCCATTTCTAAACAACAGACACTAACCAATGCCAGTTAAATCTACTCCAGCGCTGTTCGGGTGACTGGCATTTAGCTCCTTTTTGTGTCCTTGAAACCCTGGCAATTTGTGTTTTTCTTTGTTCAACCAGATTCATTGAACTTGTCTTTTGAGCCTGGCACTGTTCGTGCCTTCCCACCCACCCCCCAAGAAGTTCACAGCTACATGATTTATAGTCAAGAAGTATTTGCACAGGACAAAATGAATAATGGGAGAAAGAAAATATGAAGTGACTAGCAGTTTTTATGATTACTTGAAGTCACTGAGTTAAAATACAAGTCCAAGAGCATATACTAGTATATGAATAAAGGAATGGGAAAAACAGAAATAAGAGGTAAGTAAGCTTGGGTCGGAGGGAAAGAAAGGTCAAAGGAAACATGAAGAGAGCCTGGAACAGCCCAGTGCAGCCTCGAATTAGCAACAGTGCAGGAAGTACGAGATCTTTTGGCTGATTGTCTTATCCCACTATTTCCCATGATTCCTCCTGAACAGAGTCCAAACGGAGTTCTATTCATATGAGGTCTCAGAAATCCAGGAACAACGGAATTAGGTCTGAACACCATAGAGGGGTTGTAGACAGCTTGTTACTCTTTCTTTTCCTTTCTTCAGCTTTACTTCTTTGGTTTTTCTGAGACAAGATCCCATGAAGCCCAGACTATCCCCCCCCCCAAAACTTGCTTTGTAGCCAGAGATGACCTTGAACTCCTAATTCTCCTGTGCGTACTTCCCCGATGCTGGGATCGCAGGCCAGTGCCACCAAGCCATGTTGGGTACAGAACTTAGAGCTGTGTGCACAATAGGCAAGCATTTTACTGGGCTATACACACAGGCCTTTGTACAGATTTCTAAGGCATTTGTATTGTGAGTCCAGGAACCATGATCCCATCACTAGTCCTACAACGGCAGAGGCTGCTTGATGCTTCCTCTTGCAATGAGTTAGCTAGCGTCAGGATCCCAGGTGCAGTGTTCTTTACTGGGTTGTTGTTTCTTAAGTACCTTTCCCTTGCTGTTCATGTTTCTTCCTGCTAGACTAAAAATAATCATTGTCAGGAACGTTCTGGATCTCTGCAGCCTGAAGGAGCCCGGCTGCCTTTCCTTTCTGTTTCTACAGTGTGGCATCGATACACGGAAGGTGGCTTTCAGCTGCCATCTTCTCCTACTGCTGTGTGCCCCTGGTGATCTTTCTCTGTCTTGTAAACATCACCACCCTCTTGTCTATAATCCTACTGAAAACACACACACACACACACTCATCCCCCCTCTGGATGGTGAGCTAGTCACAACTGGTCTTACTATCTGTGGTTTTTTGTTTTGAATCTGTTGAAAAATCAGCACTGCACTGACCCTTCTTCTCGGCTGCTAATGAGGTTCCTCGTCCAGGTGTCCAGGGCTGGGTGTCACTTTATTTCTCCTTTGTGATGCTATGCTTTTTCTTTGCTTGCCTGTCTCCTGGCTCTTGACCTCCTCAAAGTAAATATTCCTCACTATTACTTGTATATAGCTATGATTGAAACATGTATGTAATTACACATATAGCATCCTTTGCTCATAACAATATGGCTACAATCCTGATTCTTTCTGATCTTGTCTAATGCGCTCCATCTTCAACAAAACATGAACCACGCTTGCATTTTTTCTAATCCCTGAACTTGGCCAGGTAGCCCTGCCGCTGAACCAACCATGGCTTATTATTTTCTGCCTCTTTTCCCCAGCCCCAGCTCTCTCCCAAGTGGTTTCCTTGTTGCCCTTAAAAATCACAACTCAAAAAATCTTACAAAAGATGACTTCCTTGTGGGGACTAGGTTAAGGGATGTAAACGATGAGGCTGGAAAAGCCCTTTGTTCTAGAAAGCAAGCAGAAGGATGTGTTTAATCAGTGATAGAGATGTGTACAAGGGACACAGAAGCCCAGTATGAAAGAGCTCTCCGGAGCCAAATCTGAGACACCCAGATCAACAAAATAAATATTATAAGATGATTCAAGGTATTGAATAAAGTGGAAATCAAAGAGAACTCATGGATATTAAAAAAAAAAACCGTAAGTAAGAAAAGAGAAAGTCAGTTCAAGGTAACGGGAAGGGTGGGATTAGAAACCAGCATTTGGAAACTATCATCATAGTTAATGAGTCAGGCAATAATTAGATGAACTGATCATGAAGCTTTCAAAGTTGGAGAAGTAATGGGAGCTTTCTGCTAAGCATCACCTCAAAAGATGCTTCCTGATTACCAGGGGGGAAATGGTAATTTCATTGTAAGGAAACATTAGCTTTAAACAAAGGATCCGATTAGAAATGGGGACCAATTAACCTCATGTGCATGTTGATATGATGCCTAATGTTGTTTCTCTTGTATTCACACACACACACATGCACACAGTGTTGCTCTAATGTGAATGTACAGTTTTCCTCATAGACTCATGTATTGTGAGTACCTGGTCCATAACTGGTCATGTTGTTCAGGGAGATCACGGCCACCCCAAATACAGTGAGTTCAAGGCCAGCCTGGACTACATGAATGAGAACCCTTTACAACAGAGAGAGAGAGAGAGAGAGAGAGAGAGAGAGAGAGAGAGAGAGAGAGAGAGAGAGAGAGAGGAAGAAGAAGAAGAAGAAGAGGAGGAGGAGGAGGAGGAGGAGGAGGAGAAGGAAGAGGAAGAAGAAGAAGAAGAAGAAGAAGAAGAAGAAGAAGAAGAAGAAGAAGAAGAAGAAGAAGAAGAAGAAGAAGAAGAAGAAATGAAAAATAAAGAAATGAAGAAAGACAGAAGGACAGGACAACAGAAGAAAGGAAGGAAGAAAGAGAGAGAGAGAGAGAGAGAGAGAGAGAGAGAGAGAGAGAGATCTGTGTCCCCCAACCCAATCCATTGTTGTCCCAGTTACAGGCCAGCAGGGAAGACTCCTGCAGGCACACTCCCCACCAACACCCCTGATCAGACCCTGCAACCTACAAGACCCACCCCCTACCCCAAACCCACCCATCCCCCTGTGACCTTAGTGGCTCCAAGATACAGAATCTACCAGATCTGATTGGACCAAAAGCTCTGATTGGACCAAGAGTGGTCACCTGAGACATAGACACAGGAAGCACAGATTGGACCAAGAGCAGCTCCTTCAGACACAGACACCTTTTGCACCTATTGGAGGAAGAAATGCATAGATGCCAGTGCAAAAATGCATGCAACAACATAAAGAGCAATATGGCACCACCAGAACATAGCGATTCTACAACAGCAAGACCTGAACATCACAATGTAGAAGAAGCAGAGGAAAGCATCCTTAAAAATAACTTTATGAAGATGAAGAGACCTTTAAAGAGGAAATGAAACTTCCCTTAAAGAAACTGAGGAAAAGACAAACAAAAAATGGAAGAAATCATTAATTCCCTTAAAGAAAACCAAGAAAAAGCAATTAAACAAGTGAAGGAAACAGTTCTAGACCTGAAAATTGAAATAGAAGCAATGAAGAAGACACAAACCGAGGGAATGCTGGAAATAGAAAATGTGAGTAAACGGACAGGAACTACAGATGTAAGCATAACCAACAGAACACAAGAGATGAAAGAGAGAATCTCTGGCATGGAGGATACAGTAGAGGAAATAGACTTGTCAGTCAAAGAAAACACTGAGGCCAAAAGAGTCATAATACCAAATGTGCAATGTATGTAAAATGAATAAAAAAATTCTTAATAAAAAAAAGAAAGAGAAGAAAGAAGACAGGAGAGAGGGAGGAAGAGAGGCAGGGAGGGAGGAAGGGAGGGAGGGAAGGGAGAAAATTCTTCCCTGGCTATACAGTATCTTTCATATTTTATTTACCTCTTCTGTACTCCACTTGCTACTATTTATTTTACCTTTGACTTTTTTATCACTAGTTTATCTGTGTGGTTCTTACCTGCCCTGCTAGAATATAAACTCCCAGAGGAGAAAATGCTTGGCTTTCTTACTTTTGATAAGAGCCATTGCTAAAAGTGTCTGTTTATGATTCTAAATTTCCTGACCTGTCTCACTCCATTTAGCATTGCTATTCTGGGTTCAGTCAACCTCACACCCTAGAGAGGAGAATTCTGGCTCCTTTGACATGGATTCTCTTCCTTCATTCTTGTTCAAGTACAGTTCACTTACCAAACCTCATCAGTAGCACCACTTAGAGATGCTACCCGGATTCCCTTTAACAAGCCAACAGATTCCCTTCTGATTGAGAATAGAAATGTTAAGGTCGCCCCCACGGCTTACAAAGTCCTTTGCTTCCTCCTGCAGCTTTCTTCTGCCTTTCTCTCCTTTTCTGAATCAGGGTCACTTAATAGCTATTTCCTGAGATAAGGATTTTTTTCCCTTCAATCTCCTCCATTCCCTCATAAACCCACTCATATATTGCCTCCAATACTCCCTGATTCATTTAAACAGTCTGCCCCGTGCTACCAAAGTATTGTAGCTCCTTAATCTAAGCCATTTCCGAAGAAGCTGTTCCTTAGACTCCAGATCATTTAGATCTCACTGTTATTAAACCTGTCATTTTCTTTGTATTTATAATCCTGTCTGACTATTGACAGGAAGGGAAATACAGTTAGAGCACAGTTTCTATGAGCTGGTGAATATTCTATCCTTAGCCTAGGCACACAGTAGATGCCTAATTAATTTGTATGAAATGAATCAACACTTAACACTTACCAGACATGGTAACTATGGCAACAGGATAGTTATAAATAAGATTTGGGATACAACAGGTCTTTATATCCAGTGAACTGGAGCAGTCAGTCATTTTTCTTGATACACTGTTTATGACCAAGACATGGATATTGTCCATAATCAACATTCTCTAATATAGAGAACATCTTACTCAGCAAAGCTATTTTCATATTTATCGTAGACCTTTTTGATTCACGAGTGATAAATGTGCAACTCGTGCTCACAGGTGTCCCATGAGAGCTCATTGTCCCCAGAATTACATTCATAGTTTACCCCAACTGAAGGGACTCTTGATATGCTGTGGGCACAACTGCCTAGCTCAGTATCACCACCCTGTACTGATCAGGCTGACCTCAGCTAAGCACCAGCTGCAGGTGGCCCACCATCCTATGGTTTCCATTAAGGCACCAACATCTCTCAGCATGCCCCTGGCATTCTGTGAGAGGTTTGTTATTTTGCCTCCATAATTTGGGATAGACAGGAACAGTTGCTGTTGAAAGCATAACAATAAGAGAAGTTCCTAAGAAGGTAAATTTAAAAAAAAAAAAAAAAAAAAAAAGGTGGGGTGCTTTTCTATGGCTTTTCTAGTCTCTTTTGGAAACTTCCCCCACATCGGTGAAAACAAGATAAAACATCTGTGCTTAATACTCTTAAGTCTTGGCTTCTAGTAAAGGGGGTGGAGTCTAATCCCAGAGACCTGATCCCTTAGCTCCTTCCTAAGGGCAGGAAGGAAGCTTCATTTTATAAGCAAATATTTGCCAAGCTCTCATATACTGTTATGCTAATAATCAGAATGACACACAGTCACCCAAGGAACCAAAGTATCATACTGGAAAAAAAAAATTTAGAACCACACATACTTGGTTTCCAATCCTAGTTTTACTACTGTGTATGACTAATAAGTGACCTTGGTTACAGTATTTAATCTCAGTGGCCTTTCAATTTCTCAGAGGCTTTAACTTCTGCCTCAGTAGGATTTAGGGAGGATTAAAAGAGGAAACAGATGTTTGCCACCTAGCATGGAGTCTGACACAAAGTCAATGTTCATCGATTAGACCATGCCCGTTGTGGTGGCCTGGCACATACAAGGCATGTGATAAATATTTGCAGAATAAAGTGAGAACTGCCCAGGCCTTCCTCTTTATACTAAGCCAAGACCCACACCATCTCCTAACTTTCCTAAGAATCACAGGAAGAATTTGCCTGTGTGATTGGTTAAAATCACATCGTGTGTCCTCATAAGCATTGCCAAAGGGGTTATAACAATGAATCTTTTCAGATAGAATAAAGCAGATAAGTAATTTGGTAATAGAAACTGGTAACAGAAATTTATTTTGTTCTGCTGTCCAAAAATCTCATACAAATTGCAAAACCTTATTTCCTAGCAGGTGGCTCTTCCAGAAAGAAAAGAAAAATAAAGGAAATTTAATCCGTAATTAAACTAAAATGAAATTTCATTAATATATGCATTGAGGCCCATTGACCAGAGTCATACATTTGATTCTGAGTTGCTCGGTACTTCAAGAAAACTGCCTTAAATTGAACGAGAGTCACTGGTCACTCCAATGACCTGAAGTCACTCGTCCCAGCCCCATTGTTTATGGTGGAGACTTATGGTCAGGCCTCCAATCCTGCATTTATCCTTCAGTCTGGACACAGATGGACTACATTTCCCATCTCCCCTTGTAGTCAGACACAGCCATCAACCATAGCCCAGTCAACAAGACAGAGCCTAGAAATACAGTCTATCATCTCGTGTGTGGTCTACTGACACCTCTCGTTCAGCTCTTCCAAGTTTTTCTGCCCTCAGCAATGGAGAGAGTCTTGAAGTGGGCCCAGAATTTGCCATCTGAAGATGGCTGTGCCCCTCTAAAATTCAGTCCCTGGATGACCTCTAGAAATATCAATTCCACCAACACGTTTATCTGCCTCGCGGTGGGCATGTGAAATAAACTGCTTTTGTATTGAGTCCTAATACAGATGGTGGCCCATTTGCGAGAGAAATTATCCAGCTCTGACAACATACTGCCAAGAAATGACAGGCTCTCTGTACCAATCATCCCACACACAAGTGAAAGGAAGGCGAAAATCAACCAACATCACAGTGAGCACAGAACATATGCAGAATTCCTAAATTATCTTCCTTAGAATTTCTTATGCAAATTGAGGCATTTCTTCTGGTCCTTGCTTTCTCACATCCTGTGGCCCCTCGGTGCGTCTTGTACTGAACAACTACTTTCACTAGCATGGCAAGAAAGAATACCCTTTACTTCATTTATTTCCACATTTCTATCATCAGTCGTAAAAAGAGATGTTGCTTCCATGTTTTTGTATGCAGCGCATGGCAAGAATCTGTATACCCTTTCTTCACTCCATAGGAAGAACTTCTAGAGGACAGAGCCAATGTCACTTAACTATGAATACCTGGTAAGCACAGGCATACAGGGGAGGCACTAGGTAAATGTCAAGCTCCCTGTGAGTAAAGCCACATTGTCATGGGAACATTTCATACTCAGAGTTTCTATAACTATAGTCCACTAAGAGCATACACGGTGCATAAGATGTTTGTGCAGAGATACTACGGGCTACTCCGAGAATGGTAGTCACAAGAAAGACACAAGAGAAATGTCCTCTTCTCTCAGTAATGAGTTCTGGGGAAGGCACAGCACAGCAGGAGTACTGAGCTGCAGTATGTAACCCCAGCAAAGGGCAAGTGCTGAACTAGGAAGCCCGGAGCGCCTCTGGTTCTGAGCCTAACGCATTTGCGCACACATCTTCTGCTACAGTTCTTAGGGGCTATTTTAAGATTCGGCAGCCTTTAAGCCTTTTTTTTTTTTTTTTTTTAAGAAGCTTTCCTAAGCCTTTTTTTGTTACACAAAGAAAAAGCTGTTTCTCCAAAAATAAAGAGTTGCTGAAAGCCAGGAGCTTTTGATTTAACAGAAAACTCCAAACTCATCGATTTTAATCAACGCTAAAGTGGGAGATCTCAGAGTCTTAGATTCTGTGTGTTTCTTAACATCCAGTGTTTTAGAGAATATTTAATTAAATCAGCTAACCTGGAAAAAAATATGCAAGGAGAAAAATACAGAGAAATGTCTTGAGGCTTACATAGAGGATCCTTTTATTCATTGCAAAAGCTGAAGGTTCATGGGCCTAGAAGCCAAGAAAAAATAGTTCATTCATCTTTAACCATATGCATGGATAGGCTGCTCTTATATTTGCCTTGCCCATGCTAATTCATAACTGTCAATCAACTATTAAAAACCTTAATTATGTATGATGACATACAATGTCACTGTTTGCCACTTAAATGGAGTCTTCAGTCTGTTTGTATTCCCTATTCATTGCACGTCCAAACAGTTTTAATATTGTTATGTAAGTGATATACACATATAATGCACAAAAGGCAGGAGAAACAAAGAATTAAGCAACTTCAATTAGTAAAGGAATTTGGACTTGTTTTAAGTTTTATCAACCTTTCTAAAAGGCTTCATAATGTGTTTTCTTTTAGCTCCTACAATAGAAAATTTATGGGATAACATTTAGAACTCCTAAAATAATCTGGGTTTTGTACAGGAGCAAAACCTTCATAGCTACGAGTCCATCTGTTCAATTTCATGGCCACATATGGACACCACCACACTTCCTGCCTGTTTTTGAAAATAAAAAATGATCTTGCGTGACCTGTTTACATGTAAGTATATTATTTTCACTCTTGCTCAATGAGTTTCAATTATTTGGTGAACACGGTGCATAAAATGGATACAGTTTTTTCAAAAATATATTGAGGTTGCAGAACAAGACCTCAGGATGGGTCTCACGGTGGAGCTCTCTCCTAGCCTCCACACAGCTCTGGGCTAGATCCCCAATGCCACACAAAAGTGGAATCGTTACACAGTCTTGTCTCTTTTTCTAAACTGTTGTCTCCATCTCTCAGACATCCACGTCCACCCACATCTTGTCTGTATTTCCAGAGTTCCTTTGCACACACACACACACACACACACACACACACACACACACACACAAACACACACACACACAAATTTAAAACTACTGTGACAATTTTGAGACCAACACAGATTCCACCTGTTCCTTAAGGTCCTTGTTCTATCTTTATGAAGGAAAACGCTGAAGATCACTTATAAATTCTAAAAATGTCCTCCAGATAGCCTGCTCTAAACAACAAAACCATTCTTGTCTCATTATCACAGAGAGAAGGAATTTACTTAGAGAAGATCAAAATGGTAAAAATCAAAAGACACTATGAAAGGCAAAGGCTAATGTATAAAACACGGATTGTAAAACAACAGAAAAATGCTGCCGTCTGGACACCTTGACAAAGATGTATCTTTTGTCAGCTGCTGACTAACCTTGGTGGGACTGGTGAGGTCAGACTCATTTCTAAACTTGAAGGATAAACAAGAAACATGCTTTAAAAGTCACTGGACTCATCAGATGGTCCCCTTTCTAGTTACTAACAGTTCACTGCTAGGTACGACGACAGCAGAGCAAATAGAAGCTTCTAGTGGCATGTACATCCTAATGGGAAGACTTGATCCTTGAGATACATGAGGAAGGAAGTCGTCTGTGTGGAGATGTTTAGGCAGGTTTGTGAGATGATCTGTAGGTGGGAAACATGAAGGAGGTGATGAGGATGGATGATGTGTTTTGGGCACAAGACTCAAGAGGAAGAAGTTGCATATTGGCAGAACCTGAAGGTTCTTGACAATGAGTTAGAGCAGTGGTTCTCAACCTTCCTAACGCCATGACCCTTTAGTACAGTTCCTCATGTTGTGTTGACCCCCCCAACCACAGAGTTATTCCGTTGCTACTTCATAATTGTAATTTTGCTACTGTTATGAATCTAATATAAATATTTGTAAAGATAGAAGTTTGCTGAGGGGATCACGACTAACAGGTTGAGAACCACCAAGTTAGAGTCTACTAGGAATGTGATGGACAGATACTTTCTCAAGAGGGGAATGACATGCTCTTGTAACCTCTAGGGTGTTCACACTTGAACTTCTTCCATATATTTGGTCACTGACTTCCCACATAGCTTAATTTAAATAAAAAAATCCCTTCTATTCTGTTCATTCTATTCTATTCATCCCCAAACCTCCACTGTAAGGGTAATAACAACACTTTTTTTTCTTATAAAAGTCCTGAAGAGGTTAAACAGCTCTGCCTCCTAGGTCATGAGCCCCTCAGCTTATTTGGCGGAGTCTCTAGCAAATGTGTTTAAATCTTGATATCCACTAGGATCAGTCCTTTCCATGACTGCAGGAACTCTTCAGTCTGAAGTTTTTCAATGAAAAAAAATTAAGGGCTAAGATTATAGATCCACAATGACCTTAGAGGCTTGTATCAGATTTCGTGGGGAGACTGACCTACCTACTGTTACATGTACATAATAATAGAGTGTCACGTCATTGAGCAATTATCTTTAGAAATCTGAACTTTTCTATTTCATTGCTTATCTTGACTGACAAAGGATTTTCATAAAATAAAGTGCAGATGTTTGAAATGGCTTATTACTGGAAAAGAATGGTTTTCAGTTTGCTGATAAGATGCACATTACTAGAACACGCTTGTGTTTGCTGCAGAGGAAAAGGAAGAAGAAACATGAGTTCCCCAAGATGAAGAGGGGAAAAAGCCAAAACCACTTTCCAAGAATGAGAAACTTGGCAGCAGCAAAATACTGTCCATTTATCTGAAACAATTTAGGAATGAGTATCATCGGGAAGAATTCTTGCCCACTTTACTGGACGGACTCAAATCTCTTCCTGGCAAAAACGATGGATAAGGGTCAGTGAGGTGGCTCAGAGGGAAAAGACTTCCACCGCCAAGCCAAGAGATCAATCTCTGGGCGCCACATGCTGGAAAGAGAAGCCCAATTCCTGCATGTTGTTCTCTGACCTTAGCTCATGCTCCATGGCACATGTGTCTCAGTCACATACATGTGCATGTACCTAATAAAAGAAAATAACAATAAATTTTAACAAAACCAATGGGTACACAAGAAATAATAACAGAACCTTTTTATGTAATATAAAGATATTAAAGTGTGTAAATATATCCAAGCAACACACACAATTAATTTAAATTATCTTAAGCTGCACCTCCTACCTGCTCCTGCATATCTGCTTAGCAACATTTTTTTCTTTAAACAGATAATACTTTGTGCGGAGCAAGATAGTGACTATTTTTATATCATAGATGAAAAACAGAGATCAGGGGCTGGAGAGATGGCTCAGCAGTTAAGAGCATTTACTCTTCTTCCAGGGGACTGGAGTTCAGCTCCCAGCATCCACATCAGGCATCTCACAACCTCCTGTAACTCCAGCTCCAGGTAAGGGCATCCTTCTCTGGAAGCTACCAGTTCCACACTCACAGGAGTACATACACAAACCTAGAAACACGGAGACACATAATGAGCATGAAAATAATTTTTTAGAACAGAAACAAAAACATAAAGAAAATTAAGTCTCAAAAGACAAGATCTGTTTCCGTCATCTGTTACATTTGAGAATATCACCCTAAAGTTAGCTTTTTAATTTCTTTGTTTTCTCTCCAAATGTCACCTTTCCAGAAAGGTAAGGTAACAAGGGAGGAGAACTATGTATGATAAGTTTAAAAATCAAAACAAAAAAATTTCCTTCTTGCCATAATAAATAACTCTAAGGCCTTAACCTAATCTACTGTATGAACATGTTCAGTGAGTTGTAATGGTGATCCTCCTGCCTCTGCCTCTTCATCATATACTACTGGCGTGTGCCACCACAATTGGTTCTAATTATAATCACATTTCTCTCTCACCATGGAGTCCCATCTCAACTTTATGAAGACTTCCACAATAATCTCTAAGCTATAATAGGCCAGCACTGACTTAGAGCTCCAGCCAATTCTGCATGCCAGCCACAGTCTCTGTGAGATGTGCCTCTAGGGATCAAGTTCTCAGTTCCTAAGTCGCTTGATGCCATATGGGGGATGTATAAAAATATAGGTGCAAAGGGAGGCTGGCTTGTCTTCAGAACAGTTGGACTAGCTAAATACATGACAGAAACCAGCACTGGCCTGGATAAATAGTAACAAGACGAGAGGTTTCCCCTTTACTAAAATGAGAAGAGGGATTCTGGATCTGAGGCATGCCTCGATTGGAATGCTTTTTTTCAGATGACCCCAAGGAGGGCTGTGAGTTATTAAACAGGACTTCTTCTGTTTCCTCATGAGTTGGGGTCAGGTATCAGCAGGACGGAGAGCACACAAGTCAGGAGGTACGTTAGAAGCTCCATGAGTAATACACTCTCAAGCCTTGCCCCAGACCTAAACAGTGAGGACATGAGTGTAGGTCAGTATGCTATTCAAGAATAACTCTTTTTCCTCTCTCTCTACATCCAGTCTAGAGAAACATTTCTCCCCGTCAAACCCTGAAATTGTGAATCTTAATCCAGTCCTATGCATAGCACCTTGCTGTGTCATTTGGAGGAAAAAGAAATTTGCTGGTGAGGCTTTAAGAAAGGAGAGAAGGGGTTCACATTCTGCCTTCTCCGGGGTCCTACTCAACCATTCTGACCAAGTACAGTGAGGGAGAATCAGAGGCCAAAGTGGACCGCTCTTCAGAGATTGCCTGTGGAGCCAGGCATCAGGTGAGCTTCTGGAGGGCCTTTTGTCAGAGGGGAGGAGAGCAAAGGTCACTTTGAAGCCTGCTCACACACTGTGATATCAGAGTGCCTAATGCATAGGAAGTGTTGGCAGCATCTGTCAAAGTCTGGGGCCCCTGGATCACAGCAGTGAGGGATTCCCCAGGAGTATGACCAGTGGGTGAACAAGCACAGTTTGAGTCTCCTGATGACATGCTACTTTGGGCTCGTGGGAAGCATTCCTTTAAGTGTGGCCCTAAATAACTGGGGGTCCACTGCATTGCAGGTAAACCTAAGTCCTGCTACTTGGAAAATTAGCCTATTGAGGTAAAGGATAATTGGTACTGTAAGGCTCTTAGACACTGAGAATTGATTATAACATTCACTCAGTTTAGCCATGATTGATATTCAAAAAGTTACCTGAAAGATATTAAATAATTACTTGACATGCAGCCCTGTTTATATCTTGGTCATAGGTTTTAATATAGGTGTCTTATCATATATTTATTAAAGTATAAAGATATAAATATTTTCATAATGCACATATAAGTATCTTATTTAACCCCTGTTTATACTTTAATTATATTTTTGTCATCAGATATCCTGTGTTTCATATATTTACATTATGATTCCTCACTAGCAAAATTACAGTTATGAAGTATCAATAAAATCATTTATGGTTGGGGGTCACCACAGCATGAGGAACTCTATTAAAGGGTCACAGCATCAGGAAGGTTGAGAACCACTGCTCTAGAGCAATCATTTTGTATGCAGGACATCATCAGAA
Source organism: Peromyscus maniculatus bairdii (assembly GCF_049852395.1). Classification (NCBI taxonomy): domain Eukaryota; kingdom Metazoa; phylum Chordata; class Mammalia; order Rodentia; family Cricetidae; genus Peromyscus; species Peromyscus maniculatus. Next base: position 37,687,796 of record NC_134864.1, on the reverse strand, counting down.
CAGGAGCTGCTACTACATCACCACAGTTCCTGCCCCAGAAACAGCTCTGAAGTCTCTAGCATCATTTTCTGGAACAGGTTTGTTCTCCTAGAGATGTGAATCAGAAAGTTTTGCTGTAGACAAAGTCTGCCCCACTGCCTCTTTTCATGAAGTGTAAGAAATAAGTTTTTTTTTTATATTTTCAAATGGCTGAGGAACAAACTCAAAGGGCAAACTGTATATTATGACATGAAAATTATGTAAAATTCAACTATCGGCCTCCACAAATAAGGATTTTATTGATGCACAGCCATACCCATTCATTGATACATTGTTACTCTCATGCTATAATGATAGAACTGAATATTTGTGACAAAGACTATGAGCCATAGGAAATTAAAAATGCCTGCAATTCGGCCTTTTCCAAGGCAAACTTGTTTCCCCTGATATTAGAGAGCGTATCTACAAGGGGCTGGGGATATATAGAGCTCAGTTGGTGTATGTCAGACAAAGCCCTTGTGTGATCCCTGGAACCATGTACGCTAAGCATAGTACAGGTGGGGTGGGAGGATTATGGTTCAAGGTCATCCTTAACTACATAGTAGGTACGAGACCAGTTAGGAGTCTAAGAGATCCCTTCCTCAAAAGACAAAAGCAAATGAAGAAAGGAAGGAAGGAGGGAGAGAAGAAAGGAAGGAAAGAAGGGAGAAAGGAAGGAAGAAAGGGAGGAAGGGAGGAAGGAAGGGAGGGAAGAAGGAAGAAATGGAAATGATTTTTTCATGGAACCAAAGAATAACAATGGTGATGTGTTTGGTGTAGAGAGCATTTTAAGGGGCTGGTATCAACTTAGAAAGGACTCAATACATCTTATCTGTAATAATACATATTCTTTTATAACTCAATAACAATCATACATTAATCATCTATATTTCTGTGCAATGTGGTAAAATGCTACTTGGCACAAGTTTGTAAGAAATATGATACAAAAGAATGAACTGACTTTTTTTCTTCCATAACCATGATTCTTAATCTTCCATGAGGACTAGTCAACTATCTGAGATAAGACTATAAGCTTACCCATATTGGCTGAATGGTGGCACCTCAAAATAGATCTCAGAGTGGGACTTTATTTGGGGATGGGGTTTTTTAATGGGTAGTATTTTTTTTTAAAGATTTATTTATTATGTACACAGAAGAGGGCACCAGATCTCATTACTGATGGTTGTGAGCCACCATGTGGGTGCTGGGAATTGAACTCAGGACCTCTGGAAGAGCAGTTGGTGCTCTTAACCTCTGAGCCATCTCTCTAGGCCTTTAATGGGTAGTATTAAAGGGTGTCACATGGGTATAGCTTGTAATGCAGTTTGGTTGTTACATTTACAAAGAGGGAATTGTCACAAAGAGAAATATCAGGGACACACAGTAGCCATGAAATGGCCACGCAGAGCTGGAAAGTTAGCTCAGTGGTCCAAACACTTCCTGCTTTTGTCAAAGACTCCAGTGCTTAGTGCTTAGAAGCACACATTCTGGAAGCCCAATTTGTGCCAGGGCTCCAATCCTGGCTCACTAGACTTACTAACAATGGGACCTTTAAAAGTGCCATGTCTTGGTCCATCCCCGTACAGCTCAAGTAATACATGTGTCTACGTTGTACAGTTATTGAAAAGATTGTGATAACTTAATAATTAGAAGATAACTTGGTCCAGAATAAGGTTTACTATGACTGAATTTAATTTCTTTTTAGATTCCCAGCACCTACATGGCAGATCTGATGCCCTCATCTGGCTTCCATGAGCACCAGACACAGACATGGTACACAGGTATACATGCAGATGAAACACTCATGTACATAAAATAATAAAAGAAAGAAAGTTTTAAAAGAAAAGGCCACCCGAGGACATATCCAGACATCTGTATCCGAGGACTTCATCCCTCAGCTGGTTCTCCAGAATCCTGACTTTTCTTTCGCTGCAGTCCAGATTTTGTGTGTGTGTGTGGATTGGTTTGTTTGTATTGTAAACTCCCTTAAGAAAGAACCTGGTACTCAAACACTCACTCTGCTCACAGGCTTCTCCCTGACCTATCAGAATCCGAGGTTAAATTTACACTCACAAGTTCTCACACAACAGGTGTGTTCCTTCTATATCTTTATTTCCCCAGCTCTCACTATTCCTTCTTGATCAGCAATAATGTATGACTCCTTTATTTTTCCTCCTGAATATTACATGGGTAACTTTGATCAAAGGTCTTTTGATGTAGGGTTTTGTAACCACCTCTTCTTAGGTCATTGTCTGTTCTCACCCTAATTTAGAAAGAGTCTCTGTTCTACCTTGAAAGGAGTTGGCAAATCCTTTAACTATACAATATCTCCCATGAAACTTCAGCAAACTTCTGGATCTGGGACTTTTCTAAGGGGGACTCAGCTCTATTGTATGCTCAGGCATTTTGGTGGAGGCAGGGGAATGCTTAGTGGTTAGAAGCACACATTCTGGAAGTACAATTTGTAGGCTCCAATCCTGGCTCATTAGACTTACTAATAATGGGACCTTTAAAAGTCCCATGTCTTGGTCCCTCGATGTATACCTCAAGTAATACATGTGTCTCCATTGTACAGTTATTGAAAAGATTGGGCTAATTTAGTAATTAGAAGATAACTTGGTCCAGAATGAGGTTTACTATGACTAAATTTAATTTGTTTTTGCATACACAAAAGGTGATTAATACATCCCTATATCTCAATACTTGCCTCCTCAACATGCCCTTTGTTACTGGGCAACTAGTTTTTGCTGAAGCTGTTCATATGGTTTTAGATATGCTGTATTGCATGAGGTCCAAGACAAAACTATTTTATCCCAAACTACATACTGTGATATATAGAGGTTTCTGAGTAATTGGGATAATCTCTTCAACTACCTACATACAGATGACATTCAAATTATACAAACCTTAGAAGTCATCTTCATATTTAACACATCTGCAGGCTACCAGCACGACTGATTGCTGGTGTGAATCAGTGAGAGCATTCCTATGTGTTATGTTCATGTGTAATTTAAGATGACTGATCAATAGGTTTGTAGATCTCGGAGGGGGGATTATATTCATCAAGCAACATTTTGAAAAGGCAACCAGGAGTAATAAACTTAAAATAACATGCTTCCCAAGCTACTTTAATTAGGTGGCTGGGAGAGATGCATTTCTCCTCTTTTTTGATTTATTTCTCCTACAGTGCTAATTTTCTTGGATGAAGTAACAGGAACATTTTGGGGTGGGGTATTCACGAATACTTTCTTGACAAAGAAAGGAACTGATGAGGTCTTTAGAGACAAAGAAATGAAGACTTGAAGCAAATGAGAGGATTTCTGAACTCATAGTGAACTCATCAGCTATTTATAAGAATGCTTAAGACTTGTTCAAATTCCACAATTGAAATACGTTTCCACTCAATTATTAAGCTGCAATGTTTCATCTTCTTAAGCTGTATGCATGACTTCCCTTTACAAGTGAAAAGAAAAACGTGATTTTAAGGAGAATTGTGTATGTAGCTATTTATCATACACTACACACATCTGTTTGAACACTGTTGTCCTTAAATAGAGCAATTGTTTGGGTATTGTTGAAACATTGGGAGAAGAAAGACATACAATTGTGGTCAAGTTCAGATGTATTTTGTACTGTAGTGGATTGGGTCTGACTGCCACTTTTACCTCCGATCAGCCTTAGGCAAGTTACTCAACGTTCCTGAGACACAGCTCCATCACCTGTAAGGTAGCAATTACAGTATCTCCCTCACCCTGTTTTAATGACATAGTGAGTGATACATAGAGACTCCTTACAGCACCTCTGAAATGTGGCAAGTGTTTAGAGGGTGACAGTCTCTGCAGGCGGGGTGAGCCAATCAACCTCTGACATCTTAGCTTTCAGTAAGGACCGGAGAGGTGGTTTAAGGGGTGAAGAGCACGGGCTGCTCTTCCAAGACAACCAGCACCCACGTGGTGTGTCACAACAATATAGCTCCAGTTCCAGAGACTCTGAAGCCTGCTATTGGCTCTGAGGGCACTAGATACCCCCATAATGCACATCCATGAATGCCATATAATACAAACAAACGAACAAAAAACCACCCAAACAAGCAAAAAAAAAGTAAATAAATTCTATTTTTAAAGAATCTAGTTTATTTCAAAAGTGTTTGGTCAGTTTTTATTTTTGAGTATTTTAGAAACTGTTTGAGTAATGTATGAATGTCTCCATAGAAATCATATAAGTCCAATTTATGAACCAGTAACATCTCAGAACCCATTGCCACCTGGATGTACTTGACATAACTTCAGAAGTTATTTCCATGCAATTCTCTATGCTGACTTGAGCTATAGACATAGGGAGAGTAGCCCTGTGTGGAAAGCAAGGTTCTGTTAGCATCCTTGTCCATTCAGCATTCAGCTCTGATCTGGTATGGTAGTAAACTCCAAAGATGACCTCTTTCTCCCAGAGGTTTCAAAGGTAAAAGGAAGACAGAAGTGAGAGAGATTATTTCAGTATGATGATCATAAACAGAAGGTTCTATAGGAAAGCAGAAGGGAAAGTCCATACCAGTGACTCCATTACTAGACTGAATTGTACTATTGTGGTTGCATAGTCTGAGAACACTGGGGGAAAGGCTTGGTTCGCCGTGTTTCTGTGACTGCCCACAAGGGAAACCACACTAGAAGGGAAAGGCTAAGACATGACCATCAGAAATGAGCATGGATGGAAAGGATTAGGTAACTGGTCTACAGAGCAGAGCCTTTGCAGGGAGGCAATACACACACACTCAAGTCCAGGAAACAGCCAGTCGTATTATACGGGTTAAGGGTGAAATCTCGGTGACACATTTCCCAGGTTAACTCAGCTACTCAGCCTTTACCTGTGCCCAGGTCCTAAACTTCACCACACCCCTATCTGGGCTTGTAAATTAGGGAGGACTTGTTAGGAGAATTAATTCAGATGACACAAAGGTCCTGGTGAGCACAAGGCGGTGCCCATGTAGCATTTGTCTCGGCTTGAGCTGCCAAAACAGAATGAGATGGACAGTTCAGAAGGCTAGAAGTCCAAGATGGTAGCAGCATGGGTTCCAGGGAATGCTCTGATAAAACCACACACACTTGTCCTCACTGTCCTGCCTACGGTCTCCATCAACCTTCCTTCTAGACCCAGCTGCTCCCATCCCCACTCATACAGGTACTCGGTAATATTCATTGGCACAGCCTCATTGCTCCTGGCATGTGTCCTTAGCCTTTTCTTGTAGAGGACCCTAACTTCCCTTCTTTGCTTAACAGGGAGGGGCCAGTCTGCCAACCTTATCTGGGACAAGCTGAGGAAGGTACACCACAGAGACCCTCTCCCACCACTGTCAGGCTGGCTACAGGCCCTCTCCTCTCCTGGAGAACATTTACAAACGCCCATGCGTGTACTCCAATGTGAACAAAGGGTAAGCCCTGTGGATAAGCACACAGACCCTAAAGTGCCACCTCCTAGGCACAAATCCAAGTGGCACCAATTATTTGGTTCAGCCATTTACTTCTTTGTACCACAGTTTCCTTGTCTATAAAAAGGAGATAAAAAGTTACGATGCATATAAACTGCTTAGCATGAATAGTTGGCATAGTCCTTGTTGTTGGCATATAATTATCTACTGCTTTGCCAGACCTTTTAAAGTCAGTAATAATATAGCAATTCATACTTGTATCCCTAGTGCCTACCACAGAATCTATCAAGACAAACACATGCACATACAAACACACACACACACACACACACACACACACACACACTAAACCACACATAAAAGCTCATCTCAACAACAGAACCCTTTTCAAAGCTATTATTTTGTTTTGTGCCATGGTCCCCACTGACAGTGTGAAAAGTCCACAAATTCATTCTCCAATGTTTTTTAAATATAGACAATGAAATGTGTCTAGTGCTACAAAAAAAATCCAATTATACTGAAATAAAGTCATCAGAAATATGTAAAAATAAACTTGCGGCACAATAACATTGCATTTCTGATTCATTAATAACAAAATCCAGCAGAAGATTCAGCTCCAGTCATGTCAGAGAAACAACAAATTTGAACAACATTGAGAGCGATGTAGAACAGTGAAAACTTCCTAGAAAAATAACCACTGACCCTACTGCCAAGTCCAAGATCAAGGCTAGCACTGTGGGGCTGTGTTGTTTTGATTAGCAGTGGACGGAAATGCTGAGTTTCATTCAGAGACTGGTGAAAACGTGGATAATGTTTTCCTGCCCCCCCCCCACCCCCAGTTAAGGCACACATCATGAAGCTTGGTTTTCGGGAGTCCATGACATCTCCTAGCAGAAGCTGCACTGTGTCTAGATGAAACTGTGGGTTGGACTTTCTCAACCCACCGGCCACACGAATTGAACTCCCTCCCAAGAATGGACCCTGCCTGCCTGTCTTTCTAGCATGCTGGAGCTCACTGAATGAATGGTGAAACTTCAGAAACGAAGTGCTTTCTCCAGGCCCTTCTTGATGCTTTCTTTCCAACGCAGTCCAGTGCAGGAGCCTCCTTCTTAATGGCTTAATCATTGCATTCAGAAGAAGAAAATATGATACTTGGGCTTTAGGTGGAGAAGAAATATGTCCCATTTGCAGTGCCGGTACTGTGTCGAAGTGCGAGGCAATTTGCACCAGAGAAAGCTCATTCTCCTTTGGGCTCGAGCCAGCCAGCTCAATAATGCTCCCTTTTATCTGAGTAGATCCAGGGCTGTTGCCCCGTTAACATTCAACCTCTCCTGAAGCCCAATCCTGCCTTTTGAATAAGACCCTGAAATCAGATAGGGTTCCACATTCCGAGTTCCTCCCTCTCAACTATCAGGGGTTCACATCATTTTATTAGTGTATTAACTGTACAACTAAAGGGCTTCACTGTGACATTTCCATACATTCATGTAATGGACGTGGATCATATTCTCCCTCTCTGTGACACTCTCTTGTCCCTCACCTCCCCTTGTCCCCTTTCACATACCCAACAGTCCTCACTTTTCTGTTATGTTACCCTCCACTACATATATGACTGAAGTTCCATGATGCTTGCTTATCTTTCTGAGTTTGTTTTTGTTTTTTAAAGTTCCATTTTTTTTTCTTGCAAACACAGGATTTTGTCCTTTTGTCTGGCCGAATAATACTCCCTTGTGCATATAGACCACACTTTCTTTACCCATTCATCTGTTGATGGACACCTAGTCAGGCTCCACCTCTCAGCTATTTTGAGTAGGGCTGAGGTAAACACGGATGTATAGTAACACTGTAATATGTCTTTGATTCCTTCTGGCTTATACCCTGCAGTGCCTCAGGTGGGCCATACATGACTTCTATTGTAGTTCTTTAAGAAACTTCCATAATGATTTTTACAGCAGATGTCCTAATTTACATTCCTACTGACAGTATATCCATGTTCATTTTTTTCCTCAAATGTTGATTTGTTGGTTTATTTGTTTTTATTTTCCCGGTGATAACCACTCTGACTGAGGTGGAATGGGATCTCATTGTAGTTTCCATCTCCATTTCCCCAACAGCTAAAGATCTTGAAAATCTTCAATGTATTTATTCACCATTTGTATTTTTTCTTTTGAGGATCACATGTTCCATTCATTTATAGACTTATTGCTTAAATTCTTTGCTCTTTTGCTATTTAATATTTTGAATTCTTTATATATTCTGGATCTCTCTCTCTCTCTCTCTCTCTCCATTATGAAAAGACCACAGGAAGACACCGGAGACAGTCACACTAGAGAAACATCTTCTGTGCCTGTAACTACAATGTTGGCAGAAAGCTGAGAAATTGTGTGGAAAATCCAAATTGATCTTCTGAAAAGACTAGAGCGATTAGAAGAGTGTCTCCTGCTTTTAATTAAAGTGGCCCCTGGCATGAGAAAAGCAGGAGATGTTAATGAACTCCTCCACACAAGGCGACCTTGAATGTGTCTGCTGCCCCTGACTGTACAGTGAGGCGGCATGGCACTCGTCATGTGAGTGGGCGAACCCTACTGGATGCCTTTTGTGGAAAGCACTTCACAAACCACCAGACTCCACGACAGGACAGCTTTCGCTGTGAAATCACCCGTGTGTCCCCTCCATTTCCCTTTGCTGGAGAAGGATTGCAGATCATAAATGACAAGAAGGATAAGAATAATTCAGTCCAGTGAACATGAAATGTAAGTCCACTTGTGACAACTTTTTGATTCATCAGTGACCTTGAACCCAAAGAGGGAGTTTCACAAAACTAAGGAACACTGGAATTTTCTTAATTTTTTTTTCTTAAATTCTCGAATAGTGAACATTTGAAGTAGTCATGATCCAGGCATTGCCCGGCTCAGTGAAGACTGTCATGGATGGTCTCAAACATTCACTAACCCAGAGCAGACTGCAAGTACCAAGCGTTCCAAGTCGCGTTCCCAGCCTGAAAATCACTGTCACATGCTTGGGGAAGTTGAAGCAAAGCTACTTGAATTCATCTGCCATTGGATTATTTATAAAACAGCTAAATCAAATTGAACTGGGCCATTGTTCTAAAGCATTATTAAACTCAGTTTTCTGGATCCCCAAGGGCTGTGAAATTCATAGACCAGCTCAGAGAATTAAGAGTTTGTGTGTTTACAAAATGGCTAATCCCTATGATCCTGGAATTTAAAAAAAAAAAAAGTTTCAAATTCCAAGAATGATGAAAGGCAGAAGTTTTTTCCTCCATTCTATCCTAAGCCATTGTGAAGACATTTCTATACATGTCCGTGCCCGTACCACTCTGCTCACTAACTTTCCACTCCCGATAATGTTTGGGACTATTAATTCAGTCGATACGAACAGCTCAACAATTAGTTTTGAGGTGGTGTTTATCTTGCACACTTCCCCCTGGTATTTGAAAGTGTCGAGGGTTTATGAATATGTGGCAAGAAGCTCAATCCAACTTACAGATGTGAGTCGTTTGCAAGCAGACGCTAGAGGTCTAAATTAAATTTCTATCTGTCTGTCTATGATTTGAAAGCCCTATTTTTCTTTACATCATGTTATTAAAACTTAGTATGAAAACCTGGACCGACAACGTCCTATAAATTTAATTCTAGAAATTACAGTTTGGGACGTTACCATATATTTGAAATATCGATATCTGAAGCTATAATAACACACAGTGATTTTAAAAGGACAAAACTTGATATACAGGATTCCCACAAACAACAGTTGACATATTTTATGAAGAAAGGAGAGAACAAGAGTTCATTTTTGGTTTTTGTTGAGACAGGGTTTCTCTGTGTAGTCTTGGTACCTGTCCTGGATCTCGCTCTATAGACCAGGCTGGTCTCGAACTCACAGAGATCTGCCTGGCTTTGCTTCTCGAGTGCTGGGATCAAAGGCGTGCACTACCACCACCCAGTGAGGTATCTATTCTTTAATAATAAAAGTAGGTGATTCTTTCTCCTTAAAATGTAGCCTCCAATTTGTCCCAGCTCATCCTCCCGATGGGTCATGTGGCTGGCCAGGAGCTAGGTGATGAGTTTACTGAGGCAGGTGGACATTATTTTTACAGTCTCACATCCAGTTTGCTGTCTGTCATTACAAGGACTCAGTGTTGGGAACTGACAGGTTTCAAATATTGATGGGCAAAGGCAGGCAGATGCAGACACTTGGGCCTGGTCCAAGATATCCAAACCCTGCCGGTCTGTAACGTGAAGCATGAAAACAGGCTGTATTATGAAATGTCCTCAGCCTGCCGTTTTCACACTGGATAAAATAAAACACCCAGGGAGAAAGCTGCCCTTTCTGCTACTTTACCAAAGGGCCATCTTGAAAGTGTCGGCCCCCAAGGCTTAGAGCCCCCCTGTTTAGAACAGCCACTACCACTCTGTAAGAAAACGGGTGAATTTCATCAAATGAACTTGGCCCTGGAAAAAACTGACTCCAGAATGATTTTAATTCATTTTTGTTTTCTTTGATGTGTTTTAAAACAGAAATTTCTCCACCTGTGGTACTCAAGAAGGGACCTGAAATATACTCTCTGCTTCACAGTGATGCCTCCTATCAATACAGCTGAGCAGTGGTGGCGCATGCCTTTAATCCTAGAACTCAGGAGGCAGAGCCAGGTGGATCTCTGTGAGTTTGAGGCCAGCCTGGCCTACAGAGTGAGATCCAGGAAAGGCGCAAAGCTATACAGAGAAACCCTGTCTCGAAAAACCAAAAAAAAAAAAAAAAAAAAAAAAAAAAAAAAAAAAAAAAAGAAAGAAAGAAAGAAAAAAGAAAAGAAAGAAAGGAAAAGAGGCATTCCACACTGTGTTTGCAAAAGTCTATGGTGGGTATGCATGCATGTGTGCATACAAGTAGTATGAGTGCAAATGTAATGTGTGTGTGTGTGTGTGTGTGTGCATGCACACATGCGTGTGCAAGTGTAGTGTTTAATATGAAGAAGTAGAATAGGGAGAACCCACTTGAAATCCTGATGCCAAAGGAAAGGGAGCAGACTTCAGGATTTGAATAATTTCATTTAGTCAATAAAGGGATAAATCATCCCGCAACAGCTATTTTTCCTTGACGTGACTTTGAATTAGAAAGTCAGTCCATCTCTGCACAGCACTTATGCAAATGCTGGCGATAGCAGTGTAGCTGATCACATTAGAGCCGCAGGTTACTAGATTACCTGTGTGGCCATGATGAAAAGATCAGCACGTCTTCACGCTGAGATGAACCAATACCACGCGTCGGATCATGTCATCAGCAAATGTCATTTTAATAGGACCACAAATCATTGTGACACCAACAACCTCAAACAAATCCTCCGGATAGTTAAAAATGCTGATTTCCGTCCCCAGAGGCCTGTGAAAGCTGTAAAACAAAACAAAGAGAATGTCTTTATAATGTAGCAACATCTAGATGGCAAGGTGTTCTATTTAAAATACCCTACATAGCTAGAAGAGAAGCCATGCTCTGATTCTGCAAAGACTGTGGAAGGTTAGTTCTCAACAACTTTGATTCAGTTCTCAACCCATGTGCTAAACACGGGAGGTGGGATAGATTTTTTTAAATGGCAAGATACCAGGTAACACACACGTAGGTTTTATTGACATATATATTTATGATGTTTATGTATATTTGATGTTCATATATGACCATCAATATTTGAAACCTGTCGGTTCCCAACATTGAGTCCTTGTGATGACAGACAGCAAACGACATGAAACTATAAAAATAATGTCCCCCTGGCTTGTCCCTGTAATCAATGATAGTTATTTTCTGGAAAGAAAAGTACAGTGAGCAACATTTGTTAGGTAACCTGACTTCTATAATGCCCTTATATAGTGTAAGCTGGTGTTTTCCCCTAACAGATTCACTCAAAACAAAACAAAACAAAAACAAAGAAACAATATAATACTGACAAGTAATTTATGCTCATGATATCCCATGATCCTTCCAGAAAAACAGATCATTAAATGGTACAGTTGCTGAATTCTCTGAACATGAGTTCAATTGGCCCACAAAACCCAGCTGAACACCAAGGTTGCCTTGGCATGCGACAGTAACTACTGCCTGTTTCCCTAAAGACCTATCCTCTACATGATATGCATAAAGCAGGGATACACAAGATAGGACATTTGCAATATTGTAGTCGTATTAGCTTAGTTCTGGTCACTAGAAACTTCAGAAGAAAAAGGAGGAAAGTGGTAGAGGAAACCCAACTGGATTTGGTTCTTTTTGGTGTTCTTTAAGAAGTGTATTTCAAGTGGTCTCGGAAGTTATCTAAAGAATGCCACCCTCTACCCCTTGAGAAGTACAGATAAGGCACGTGTGTGGCCTTAATAATAGAACAGAAGGCTCAGAGGAGCCAGGGAAGGTGCTTGGGGAATGTGTTCTGAGCTCTAGACTGAGAAGCCCTACTTGGAAACTCAGTTGACGGGAAACTGAATGTGACCACAGGCTGTATCCAAATGAGGGAATCTCAAGTCTCACTTATTTGGAAATTTCTGGAATACAGAAGTGTTTATGATGTGTTCTGTCTACAGACGGGAGTCTGTGATCACACCTACACTGTTTTCAGTGTGCAATTATTTCAGAGTTAATAAGACAATACCATGTAAAATGGCCAAAGATTTCTGAAAGCGCAATTGTGCCGAGGTTTGGGAAGGAATGAAAATCACTTATTTTTCCAACCGCTGTGGGTTCTCTAAGCTCACTCCCTGTGCAACCTAATCCTTGGTGCTTGCACCCACAAAATTAAGCATTCCTTCCAAAAATTACAAGCAGAGTACCCATCTTTCCATCCAATACTATTTCCCGTGAGCAAACATCAAAATGCTTTCTTTTACCTTTTATTTATTTTAGAAATATAGAAGTATCTCTGGAAAAACACTTTGTGAGTTATCTCCTTAGTGTGTGTGTGTGTATGTGTATGCTCATATTCATGTGTGGGTGTGTACACACATGGAGATGCCAGGGGACAAACTTTAGTGTCTGTCCCTCAGACATCATTCAGCTTTCTGAGACAGAACTTGCCCAAGTGTGCAAGGCTGCCTGGCCAGTGAATCCCAGGGGCCTAACTGCCCTCAGTAACCCATCACTGGGATTCCAAGCATGTAATACCATGCCTGACTTTTTTTATCCCAGTTCTGAGACTGAACTCAGGTCCTTGTGTCTGCAAGGCAAGCTCTTAATCGACCTAGCTATTGCCCCAGACCTTTCTCTCTCCTAGTCTACAAATACAAGGTCTGCTTTCACAGTCATCACAACCCATGGGACTACATTTAGACCAAAATGCTTCAATGCTGAGCATATGGTGTTATTTACCTACATTTCAAAATGATGGTTGAGGCTACTGTCAACTGGTGAGGATGGATATACTAGTGTACTGTGAAAATAATAACATGATTTTCCACCCTGTTCTTCAGTTCCAAAGCCTAATGCAAATTCCTACTGACAACAGACTTCTCTAAGGAACTCACAGGGACTGCTCATAATACACAACAGATATTATTTCTCATATTTCATTCTTGAAATATTAAATATGTGCACATAAACAATAAAGAATACACAGAGAGTTAATTTCTTAATCAAAGAACACATTGGGTCAATCTACCAAAACAACGGTAAACTTGGGTGGGAGGGTTAAGTCCTGACTGTAACAAATGCAGGTCTTCCACTTTTAAGGGTGAGCTCCAAACTGTGGGGTAGGGTGTTGGTGTCCCCCTAGCCTGAAGCAAGGGAGTGTCCTCATGTGTGAGTTGTGTTCATTATTACAAATCAGCATTGGAAGTACAGCCTAAAAGAATTCTTGAAGGGTTAATTCTCCAAAGCAGCCAGGCAAAGAATGTGCCTCCTCAGAACTTTAAATCCAAGCCATACCCAAACTGGCTACAGATGCAAATCTATAAGACTTTCTCAGAAAGTTGCATTAGGCAAATCAACATTGGGATGTCGAAGGCTGGGAATTTTTTTAAATTGTGCTCACCTATAAAGGTTATTTAGACATTAAAGTCATTGATATTATTACTTTAAAATACTTCGAAGGCCTGAAATCTATCCAAAAAATGTTTAGAATTATAATTGCTCAGCAAGTAAAAGCTTCATCATAGATCTGTGTCTGTTCTTTTCCTGGCATTCATAAACCTTGCAAGTTAATGTACCTGCAGTCGTGGCTCATTTGCTCTGTTATCTTTGTCCTCTAAGACTACTTGTCCAAGCCAGTCACTGGGCTGGGCACCAGCAAACACTGACAAGTGAAGAGAGATAGCTTTCCTACCTATATCATTGGCTAGTGGCACATGGCATCCCTTCTGTTAGCCATGTGACCTCAAAACAATTTCTTAAACTATGAGCCCGAGTGAGTGTCCCCTAGGGTAACACAAAGATAACAAAGTCCCCATTGCAGCGCTGAGAAGCCAATTGAAACCCAGAGTTGTCAGTCAGCTGATGGGAGTTATCATTTAAAATAGTCAAATGTCAAGTCATCTAAACAAGGTTGTCTCTGAGAGGAAGGAAGAGGAGAAATGGCAGGTGGTTCTTGAAGTCCTTTTAGTCTTCAAGAAAGACTGAAGAAAAGATGTCTGTGTTACCAGGCCAGACAGCCACTTCCCAAAAGTACCAATGTCAGATACAGTAACCACAGAAGTTTTGATGCATCTTTCATGATGAATTTCATCTGGTATGGGGAAGAAATATGGAAGTGTGCCCCCTTAGAACTGAAATTCACCGTCTGTCATAAGAAGTAGCCCAGAGGACTGCGATAAAAATATGAATGGTATCATAATTTGGTTCCGGAGCTACGTTTCTGTTAAGCGTGATACAGCTTAGGAAAATCTAATAAAACATCTGACAAAAGCAATAGATTCTGGCTGACAGCATAGCCCAGGGCCATGTGCTCCCACTGACTAAGAAGTTAAGATGTCATGAAGTTCTCGAGCCTTCCCTTCACTTTACCCAGGAAGGATTGGTTGTGAAGTGAAGCACCCACGCTGTCATATTTAAATTTTAAATAGATTCATATGGGAAAACACGGGTTTTTATTTTTTTCATTTTAGCAAGATTTTTGTACTCATTTCCCATGGAACCAAGAGTCAAGAGATGAGCAGAGTCTTTCCACAGATCATGTTGGGAGCTTTGATGTAGCTACGTTCACAGCTACACACAAATCCCAAACTGGCAAAAGCTTTAACTCCCATTGAAAGGAGAAGGTAAGTGTTTCCCAGGGGAGTCAGTTCGGGATAAAGTTCATAACCACTCTCCTGGGATTTTCATTCCCCTCTACCATGAAGCTGCTCCAGACTTTGGACCTAAAACAGCCAGTCTCAAATACCTGCTTAGGCCTGGATGAATGTTTCTCTTGAATTCCTCATTTTTCTAATATATGATAGTCATGTTTCTATTCATCTTTTTATGTAGGTACATGCTAAAAATGCAAGATACGAGGGTGAAAGGTATGAAAAGGATGTAAATTTAATAAAAGTAGCTTGTTAGGCGAGGTATTGTTTGTAAGGATGATTCAATCTCTTCTATGGTCAAACCCATGGATTTACACCAAAGCCCAGATTCCTCACCATCTAATAGACCACCAGCTTAATCAGATGTAGAATCTAAAAGGTAGAGTGTGGTAAAAAAAAACAGACAGAACCCCTAGTCCTCATAAATAATTATATAGTGGCCTTTTAATTACCCTGGAGAACAATGGAGAGAAATTAAGAAACAAAAACAGGAGAAATGGTCCCTGGGCCTTTGATAAAAGCTCCATGGCCTTTTTTTTTTTTTTTTTTTTTTTAAGAATAGCTGCTGGGATTATCAAGAGGAACGGGATTCAGAAGAGGTCAGAATTGAAAACAGAAATCCTAGTGATCTGAAGTCTCACACAGTGAGGTTGCGTGGGGGGCTCACAGATCCTGAAGTGCACGCCCCATTTCATGAACTAACAAGAGACCGCTTTGAAAAATCATCCAGGTTTCTCAGTGGGACAGACTGGATTCCAATTGTATGGAGAGCCAGCGAAGGGAAAGGACATGTTTAACCCATTCAAATCAGAGAAAGAAGAAACTGTCAAATGCATTCGTGCAGGTCCAAAGATACGATAAGGGCTAAAATGCTCAGTTTTTGTATGAATGTTGGGTGCCAGTAGCTGATGTATTGTGCTTGACACAAGAGGGTGAGCGCTTATAAAGCAGAAGTCAGTAATTAATTCCAGATCTGGGCTTCACAGGATTCAAAACCTTATCAGGTAGAGAAGTGAAACTTGGTTGTGCTAGGTCCTATCACTTATACTATCAATTAATACTATCTATTAATTGATCCCCCATACTATTTCCATTTCATCTGCCTTGTTCTTTTTCTGTTTATATAACATACCCCCAAACAAAATGAATAGGATATTTTGACAACAGAATAAAGAAATTGGTGTTAGGATAATATGCCAACCCCTTTTGTGTGTGAGTAGCAGTATATTCACTGAACAAGCATTTTTATTTTACTGAAAACAGATTTTTTTTTGGCTTACACAATATATCCCAGTTTCCCCTCCCTCTACTCCTCCCAGTTCCTACCAACCTCCCCTTCCCCCAGATCCACCTCCTTTCTGTCTCTCATTAGAAAACAAACAGGCTTCTGAGGGATCATAATGGAATAGAATAGAATGTAATTCAATATAATAAGATAAAACAAAAAATGCACATTGGAATAGGACAAAACAAAGACACAGAAGGAAGAGAGCCCCAAAACAACGCACAGGGAACAGACGCAAACACAAAAACCCACGAGGCCACACACTCAGGGCTCCCCAAAACACACGAAACTGGAAGACCTAACATATACCCGAAGGATTTGTAGGGTAAAAAGATTATATATATGACCTGACATAACAAGACAAGGCCCCTCCAAAGATGCCATTGAGTTCATTTTCTGTTGGCCACCTACTGCTGTCCATGCAGCCTGCCCTTAAGATAAATTTGTTTCCTCGGTGAGACTCCCTTGGTGGAAACTAAACTTTAATTTTCCCATGGTTATAATTTGGAAATAGCTCTTGGATTAAGGGATAAGGGCAGGTGTCCACTTCTCCTTTCAGCTCTAGGACCCCATCTGTTGTAGACCCAGTGCATGCTGCCTCAGTCCCTGTGAGTTCATATCTGCAGCCATCCTGTTGACTTGAAGAGCCTGGTTTCCTTGGTGTCCTCCATCGTCTCTCATTCTTTTTGCCCCCTCTTCCATAGGGCTCCCTAATCCCTAAAGGGAGGTATTTGATTGAGACCTCTCACTGAGGACTGAGTGTCCCAAGATCTCTCACTCCCCTGCTGTGGGTCTCTGTATTACTTACCATCTGACGTGGGAGGAAACTTCTCTGATGATGGCTGAGCAAGGCACTTATCTATGCATATAGCAGAATGTCATTAGAAGTCATTTTATTGCTACATTCTTTTAGTGAAAACAGTAGCACTTGATTTTACCATAGGTCCTGGAGTTACCTAGTCTCAGGTTCTTGGTCACCCAAGTAGTGTTGAATATGGGTTCCATCTCAGGGAGAAGACTTTAAGTCAAACCAGATATTGGCTAGTCACTCCCACCAGCTTTGTGCCATCATTGTACTAGCATGGCCTTGAACTCAGAGATCCACCTGCTTCTGCCTCCCAAGTGCTGGGATTCAAGGCTTTAGCCACCACTGCCCATACCACATCTTCTTTATCCCTTCTTCTATTGAGGGACATCTAGGTTTCCAACTTCTGGCCATTGTGAATAAGGCAGCAGTGAATGTGGTTGAGCAAATGTCTCTGGGGTAGGGTGAAGCATTCTTTGGGTATATACCCCAGGGTGGTAGAGCTGGGTCTTGACGTAGATTGAGTCTCATCTTGTGGGGGAAGTGTCACACTGATTTTCATAGTGGCTGTACAAGTTTGCACTCCCACCAGCACTGGATGAGTGAGTGTTCCCCCTTAATCTGTGTTTTCGTCAGCATGAGCTATTGCTTGCTTTTATTTTATCTTAGTCATTCTGAGGGGTGTAAGATGAAATCTCAAACTAGCTCTGATTTGCATTTTTCCCGTTGACTAAGGATGTTGAACATTTCTTTAAATGTTTCTCAGCTATCTGTTTCCTCTTTTGAAAATCATCAGTTTAGATCTATATCCCATTTTTAATTGAGTTATTTGTTTTCTCGATATCTGGTTTTTTGACTTTATATATTTTGGATATTAGTACTTCATTGAATGTGTAATTGGTAAAAAATCTTTTCCCATTCTGAAGGATGCCAGAACAAGTACTTTTACATTACAGCTTTATTTGTTTGTTCCTTGAAATGATTGAAAACATTGATAGATAAAATTAATGAAATTCTTCAAATATGACAAAATTTATAAAGTTTATAAATGTATTGTGAAAGTATGCCTACATGTGTGTACACATATAACTATACAAAGATGTGCATATGACTGATGCTATCTTCAAAGAATTAAAAAATGCTCTAAATATACTGTTAGAGCATTTTCTTCTTAATTTTTTAAAAGGATTTATCATTTCATTTTATGTGTATGAATGCTTTGCCTGCAAGCATGAATGTGTAACACATGCGTGCCTGGTCTCCATGCAGAGTTCAGAAGAGGGCAAGGGGTTCCCTCAAGTCAGAGGTGGGTGTTCCCAGCATCATGTGGGGGTTGGGAACTCGGTTCCTCTACAAGAGCAGCAATGCTGTTAATCATTGAGCCGTCTTTCCAGCACCTGTGCTATTTTCTTTTTTAGTCAAGTCTTTTGGATTTAGTTCCTTTAATGATGGGGCATTTAATAGAGATTACCGAGATGATATTTAATGATAGCAAAGTTATGGGTAAATAGACTCTTTCATAGATTGTTGGCCAAAGTAAAATTGATAAACAGTTTTTAGAGAATAATTTGGCAATACAAAGTAAATATTGTTTAAAAATGCATTGGACCATTAATTCCACTTCTAGGGATTTATGGGGTATCAATGTACATTAATGAATTTTCACAGGTATTTTTTTATAATTTGATCTGCAGACATAAAAGCAGACCTTTTCAATGAGTGATAATGTACACTATGATAGCTATGGAAACCACTTACTTCCATATACCAGTTAAAATTATGACACAAATATGTATGTATTGACATGGAAAGATGTTCATTATTAAGTGAATAATGGATTTGAAAGAGGTTACAGGACCTGATACTGTATAGTGCTCTGTGGGCTTGTGCATCTTTTACACAATTGTTGGTTTTTACCTCATTGACAGTGTCCCTGGTTTATCAATCAAGAAACAAATCCCAGAGATCTGAAGTCATTTGCCAAAAATAAAACAGCTAGCAAATGACAAATGTGAGCTTTAAATGTGGGCAGTCTGGTTATAGAGACGGCTTTCTCACTCTCTCCAGCATAAGACCTGTCACTGTCTAGACACATGTGGGGACTTGCTCATAAATTCACTTCTGTATTCAGACGTACAGAAAACAAAATATAGAATGACATCCATCAAGACTTCACATGGTTATCCTTGAGTGACCAGATTTTTACTTTAATTTCTATTCAGCCATGCAGCCTGTGGTGAACAGTATATTGTGTGTGTATCCATTTTTAAGAGGGGGAAAGAACTACAAATATATTCTGCTCCGTGTAACCCGAGTACATGCCAGGGGGAGCAGGCAGCAGGGTTGTCTTCCTTACCAGCTCATGGATGAAGCAATGGAGAAGTTGCCAGGGCCAAGGACGATGTGCTACATGTCATCACTGCCCCTTGAACAGCATGATTCTCACAGCTTGCTTGAATAAGAGAATGACTCTCCAGGCCAGTGGACTACTGCTTGCGTACTTTTTAAAAATGCCATAGTTGTTTGAATGAATGCATGTGGCATACAAAAGTCTGACTCCGTAGTTTTCTTTAAGGGGTTGACTCTTGTCAGGTCTAATATACTCCTACCACGGACCCACAAGTGTGAATATCCAGGCAGCATAAATTGGACTTGGTGGACTATAAGAAAACAAAAACAGAAGAAAGAGAGCACAAGCTGAGAGGGGGTGTTGGTGGGTAGACCTGGAAGGAATTAAGGGAAGGATCAGAAAGTAAACACAATCAAAGTACATTCCATGCATGGATGAGATTCTCAGAGAATTAATAAAAATATCATATATGTATATATATATATGTATGTATACATATATATATGTATACGTGTGTGTGTGTGTGTGTGTGTGTGTGTGTGTGTAGTCTGGATCTAGCACAACCAGTTTCAGGTTGCCTTGTTAAGCTGCTGCGAGTCCTAGAATTTGTTACCAGGCCTAACTGAAAGCAAAGTCTTTTTGCTTAGAATTTATACCTGTAAGAGACGGCAAAGCACGGCTCACCACCATTCCCTTTCATTTTGCTTTCCCATTCACCAAGGTGGCTTGCTCACCGCCATTTCCATCCAATGAACCTTAAGAAAGGCCTGCTGGAGACACCTGAAAAAGCATCATCCTTTCACACATCTGCCCTAGATGAATGTAAACCCCAATTGCTTCAGTCTCTGGAAGGGACTCATCCCATCTTTCCTGATAGAACACACGGACACTGCCTCCCAACTTGACTAAGTAGCTTTCTGCTTCTGTCTCCAGTGGGCAAACTAGAGAATCTCCGTGAGGGCAACGTGGGCATATGTAAACAGTTCCGCTTCCTTTTTCATAATCTTGTCCTTTCTCCTCCTTCCCTTCTGTGGCGATGCTGTTTCTGTCGTCTTGCAAAGACTGACCGAAAAGGAGGACACCCTCAGTTCGGCTTCCTTCCAGTAAGCCTGCAACGCTATCTAGGCTTTCAGAAAGAGTTAGGCTTTCAGGGTCTGAAATTTTAGCCACTCCTGCACACACTGCTCTTGTCGGAGCTCTGCGATTGCTTCATTATTTCTCCCCTGGGGATTCGGTGGATTCGGTTCAAGCACTGTTGAACGCGATGCTGTATTAATTGCCCTGGAGGGTAGCGAGGCCTTTGAACTGTGGCTGTGAGGGATATTTTGCTGTAAGACATGTGTCAGCACTTGGCTGGTTAACTCTAAGGCTCTGCTCTGCAGCATGCTGGGACCAAGGATCTGGAAAACCACTTTCCATCCTAATCTTCCATCTGTTTTCCATCATGGAGTGAGATTGACTGGCCATTCGAACAGGGAAGCGTCATTCTGGAAGAGCTGGAATCTAAGTACAAATATTGGACTGTCAGAGAATATTAAGAACTTTCCATCCTCTTTTCAAGTTCTCCCAAGCAGCTGGCACAAATAGGTAAGTGGGTGATGCAATGGGTTAATTGGCTAACCTTTCACCCCAACAGGAATCATCTGTGTGTAAGCTATATGTCAGCATTACAATACTGAAATTCAAATTGAAGACGATCGCTATGCTTTCACTAAGAAGTTGAGCCTTGTTTTTCATTGGCCTAATTGTGAACTCATTCTAGCTTTCCCATACCACTCCAAGGTTACTGTTACTTCAGTCAAAGGCAGCTTCATCTCACAGGCAATCAGCACCTTTGTTCTAGAGAGCACTGGATGGCCGATGCACCTGGCCTGGGTTCTCCTTTTCTCTCACCCTCCTCAATGGTAGCTGTCATTCCTATTGCTACAGAAGCAGACAACTAAAAACCTTTATGGTTGCATGGTCAACGCAAATGCACAATCTAGATTATATTATCAATGCGCAATTCTAGTCCTGGGCTTCTGAATAAATAGCAGCCCTGGTGTCTTCCAGATGCTATAACCTCTTGAACAAGATTGGCCAATCGTACCTTGTAGACTCCCTGATTTACCAGTGATACAGCTGTGAATACATGTGGTGCTGGGAAGAAGTTGGTGAATTCTAAATCTCTCTTGAAATAGTATTTGTGAGAGTCATTGTTCTCAAAGTTCTAGGACCAAAAAAAAAAAAAGTGAATGCAAAAAAAAAAAAAAAAAAAGCCATTGATCATCTTTCCACAGACTCTGCAGCACTTGGTCTCTTCACAGCAATAGTACCCCCTAAGCAACCTCCTTTAGAAAGGAGGGTGAGGTTGAGGAAAAGAGAGGGGGGTAGTTGGACTTCTTAGGAATGCTTCAACAGTAGGTGTTATGCAAGCTGTCAAGGGAGCAGAACATTCACTAGTCCTGCCTAGCTCTGAAGCCGATAAACTCCAACAATGACCAGCATTGCAAGATATCCCTATATTCACCATAGGGAATCTGAATATAAGTCACCCCCAGAAGCCCATGAGGAACGACCCTATTGGGAAGTGTGGCTTTGTTGGAATCCGTATGGCCTTGTTGGAGGAAGTGTGTCACTCTTGGGGCAGGCTTTGAGGTCTCATATATGCTCAAGCCACACCCAGTATGTCAGTTCACTTCCTGTTACCTGCTGATCAAGACACAGGACTCTCATCTCCAACACCACATCTGCCTGCATACTGCCATGTCCCACCATGATAATAACGGACTGGACCTCTAAAACTGTAAACCACTGTGGTGGTTTGAAAGAAAATTACTCCTAAAGGGAGTGGCATTATTAGGAGGTGTGTGGCCTTGTTGGAGGAAGTGTGTCGCTGTGGAGGTGGACTTTGTGGTCTCTTTTTCTCAAGCTTCACTCAGTGTGACAGTCAGTCAACTTCTTGTTTCCTGCAAGATATAGTAGATACTTGGCTATTTCTCCAGCACCATGCCTACCTGCATGCTGCCATGTTCCCTGCCATAATGGACCGAACCTCTGAAACTGTAAGCAAGCCACCCTCGACCAAATGTTTTCTTTATAAGAGTTGCTGTGGTCATGGTGTCTCTTTACAGCAATAGTACCCCCTAACTAAGACAGCCACCCCATTAAATGTTTTCCTTTATCAGAGTTACTGCGGACATTGTGTCTCCCCACAGCAATTGAAACCCTAACTAAGATAATCCCCAAAGCTGTGACAGTGGTACTTTTATCTGGGAGTATCCAGCAGTTGTCTGATTGAACTTAAGGCCTGCTAACAAGGAGGGAACTCATGCTGGTACTTTGAACCTAGCCAACCATATGTGGCCACAGAGGTTTTAGACCCCAGAGGAGAGCCTAACACTGTGATTTTCCTAAACCTGTATTTCTGTGGCTTTATTCTAATTCTAAATTGTTTTTCTTATATCCACACATAAGTGCAGCTCCTGCTTCTCATCACAGAAACCTCTCATTGCTACAGATGGAGAATAAAAGAGGTCAAAATGAAAAGAATAATTTACTGTGAGGTGCCCAACACCAGCAGATATATCTGGCAATACAATCCCTATACCTAAGATTCAAGGAAGATCTGAAAAGAGCAAGCAGAAAGATTGTAAGAGGCAGAGGCCCTATATACCGGCTGCTAAATAGTGTCCACTAGTCATGACAGAAAAAAAAAAAAATGCAGCCGTGAGATCTTAACAATATGGCTCCCTAAACAAGACCAGCACAATGACAACAGTTACCATGCCAACATGGGAGGAGAAATTCTACACATTGCCACTCTTGGATGAAGGGTGGTCAATGGCTACTGGGAGAAGGGAAGCCAGTCTCCTCCAGGGATGAGTGCCTGCATAGGATGTCCAATCCCAAGCAGCTGGTCTGGATACCTGTACATGTGAGTAATGCTAAATGGGTTCAGATGGTTGTCCAGTCAGAGGTTGTAACAATAATAACTGAAGAAGAGATCATGAATTTGGGGGGGGAGGAGGGACAAGAGGAGCTGGGATGATGTAGATTCAGTGAAACTTAATTATGGTGTTTAGAAACTGAGGCACTGGGAAGTGGTTGCATTGCTTTAGGACATTGGATTAGAACTCCCATGATGGAGTCTCAAAGACTTTATAAGGAGAAGGAGAGAGGCCACACACACACACACACACACAGATGCATAAGTACTTTCGTCATTATGTGCTGTAACTAACACAGGGCCCTCACTGTGGCTGGTAGCACAGGCAGACTTCCAGCCTCCAACACAGCAAGCTAAAACAACTTCTTCACCAGGCATCTTGCCTCGGGTAGATCCATAGAGTAACAACAAGCTGACTAATACAGAAACCCAGAGCTAAGTAAATGTTTTGTTGTTATTAATTAATTTAATTTGTTTGGTCATACTCATGTGATCAAGCTGACTGGTTTTCATTTTGTTTGGATTAAAAAGAATACCTAGAAAAAATAAAGCATTATAGCAAAAAAATTATAATTTCTTCCCTTCAGAAGTCTTATTTTGAAGTTAAGGCATCAAAATGACCTCTAAGGAGCTGCTACATAAGCTGAAAGTTTCATTTTGCAAGATAGAAATAGGTTGTCACCTTGAAATATTTGGAAGAAAAAATAATATATATACATATATATGTATGTATGTATATATATATATGTATATATACATATATAACTTTTGCATTTCAACAGGTAGAAGTTGTATTTCTCTGTGGCGGGTGCTATCTTCTTTACACGGCAGCTTCCGTTGTTTGAGGTGACTGTGTGGCAGATTGGTGCCTCAGGTTTAAAAAAAAAAATAAAGAACAAAAAAACATAACCTCTTGAGTCCTTTCATTTCCAAATGGGGGCACAGAAACAGAACCCACTGAGTTTGGTATTTGGGAGGCTCAGAAATCCTATACCTTTCAATAAAGTAGGCAACCATGGGAAATGGGAGCTATCTGACCATTTTAATCATTTTCTTCACCTTCAGGGAGGAAAGAATACAAAGACGAGACAGAAATTCTATGTCTTATTTAAAATAACAATGAAAATATGGTATAAGGCATGTAAGGAGATGCATGTAGATATATGGTGATCCAGCAGTCTCCAAGAGATTTTACAGCTTTAGAAAAACATCCCACCAAGGTTTGGTAGATGGTTCCTGGGCTAAGAGCATTTTATTACCCTTACAGAGGACCTCAGTTCAATTCTCAGCACCCAGCACACTGGGCAGCTCACAATTCCCTGTGACTCCAGTTCCAGAGGATCTGAAGCCCTCTTCTGGACTCTGAGGACACCTGTACACACACATTCACACTTACACACCCCACATCCAGATACATACACACACACACACACACACACACACACACACACACACACACACACACACACACAATTACAAATCTTCAAAATAAGCAAGTAAATGCTTCTTAAAGTCATATAGGACCAGGAAGATTAAAAGCAAATGTACTGGTGAGTATACAAAGTTTTCACATCTTTCCTCAATCTAGACACAGGTCTTTAAATCATTTTCTACAGCTAACTAAAGCAGGAGATAGTCAGCAACATGGTGGGTTTGGAAAAATATCTGGATTGGAATCATCTTGGTGACTGGACCTGGCTGTCTTTGGGTAGGCCGACCTGAGTCTAGATAATTCCTGGTTTTTGTTTGGGGGATTTATTTTTAATGTGGGGCCAAGTCGCTAGTCACCATATCTAGACAATGTGTACTTATTGGAGGTCACCCATCCACATTCACGCGTGGGTTCATTCTGTGATGGCTTCCCACCCCTGCCTAAGTTGCCGAGTGGCTCCTGCAGTGTCTATGAACACGAAGTGGGAAGAAGAAGTAGAGAAATTATACACAGCACCGGAAGCAGAGCTGGAAAGTGACAGGCACTGGGAGAGAGCTTTGAGTGAAGATTAGAAGAAGCAGTGCTGTGTGTGTAACTTTCAGAGCTGTGTATCACACATCAGTAGTCTAGGATCCTCAAATAGATTTGGTTGTAAACCTTAAAAAAAATCATTAATTAGGTTTGTTCTTTGATGAGCTCATATATGTGTAGAATACATTCTGATTACTTTCTCCCTCCCATATTCCTTTATGCCCCACCCCCACCCCTCCTGTCAGTCACTCCAACTCTCTACCAGTCCCTTTTCCAGATTCATTCATGACTTTTGGCTTTATTCTGTGACCCATTCAGTTTAACCGGGACCATTGGTGTGACCCTCGCCCTGGCGCTACCCACAAGAGCCTGCTGGGCCATTGTGCCTTGCTAGATAAAGGGAAAGCTCAGCGACTCCCCATCTGAACTGATCTCTGTGTGCTTCCACAGATGAAAATAGAAGAGGTTCTAGGTAGGCCTAGGACAAAACTAATAAATTAACTCTACAGAACAACAGATGAGTATCCATCGTTGACGAATATCTCACAGCCTCCCCGCCCTGAACTTACACATGGCAGTCACCAGCCTAGAACTCATTCTACAATTTTAAGTTAAATAACCTCATGCCAAAAAAAGCTAGATTTTAAAGCAAAAGAAAATAGTTAAACTTCTCAAATCCCAACTGTCAAACAATACATTTATACTAACTGTAGAAATGCACTTTGGCAACCATCTACCAAGACAGCTTATTTGAGGGGCACTTAACAAGTCAGTTGCCGAGTAAATCCGACAGATGAAATATGAGCGCTCCCCTTGACTCTGTCTTATGAAGTTGCCATGGTACAGAGTTTTTCAAGCATTCTTGAAATTTTCAGACCTTGAGTTGATTTCCATGTTGATATTTAATCTGATTAAGTTTAAACCATCTGTCTATAAACATTTGGTATTTTTTTCCCTCTAGCTTAAAAAAAAAATCAGATATACAAGAAGTAAAATGTAATAAACCAACTTGTGGTGATTTCATTAAGTTGTGGTATTTTAGCATCATTTATTGCTTATGAAAATTGAACCCATTTTAGTAAATGTATCCCTTCGTACACACAGAGACAGACAGACATACAGACCGAGACAGGGAGATACTTTCTCTTTCAGGGATAACACTATTAAGTTAGAACTCAAGAGTCAGTGAGAACCAAATTCAACGTTAAGTTATATTTGCATTTCTTTTCTCAAATGCAAAAGCTGTGACTTGTATAAAGTATATTTGTTGATGACTATTGATCTGAAACCCCTTTTAATACACTCCTACTTATAAAACAATTCTATGGCAGAGAAATATTTTTGCATTGACATTAAAAAGTAAATAGACATGAAAAGATGCTTTCTAGGGCCAGAGAGGTGATTAATCTAGTAAAAGTGCTTGCCACCAAGCCTGAGTACCATCCCCAGAATCTACACAGTGGAAGGAGAAAACTGACTGTTGCAAATTCTCCTCTGCAACACGCAGACATGCACACACACACACACACACACACACACACACACACACACACACAGGCAGAGACAGAGACAAAGACAGACTAAGAGAGAAAAAATAATTTAAAAAAGCTGTGTAATAGAAAAATAAATCTATATGCTTTCAAATTATACACACATATTTATTCTAAGGTCAAAGTATGTAGAAGTCAAAAAGTGCAATGTGCCTGTGTGTGAAGATACACGTAAGGTGAATGCCAGCCCCCTGGAGCCTGATGGTGGTGGCCAGCATTCTTTCATTCCTTTAAAGTCTGGCTCATGCCGGGCGGTGGTGGCGCACGCCTTTAATCCCAGCACTCAGGAGGCAGAGGCAGGTGGATCTCTGTGAGTTCGAGGCCGGCCTGTTCTCCAAAGCGAGTTCCAGGAAAGGTGCAAAGCTACACAGAGAAACCCTGTCTCGAAAAACCAAAGAAAAAAGAAAAAACAAACAAAGTCTGGCTCATGCTGTGGCTATGTCAGTGGGTTATAGAATGACTGCTAAGTGGGGGTGGTTGGCTGCCTTTTGGCCTAGAAATAGTTAGTTCTGCTTAAACTGGTAGGAGTTTTAGTTATGGATAGGTTTAGTGGTTTCCAGAAAGAATGTAAGAGAAAAAAAAAAAGCACCATTATTCTTAAATATACCTTGCAAAATAACAGCCTGCAGGCTGAGAAAAGTCATAAAATGGAAAACATTGCCATTCAGCCGAGTAAAACAGACTTCACTCTTCTCTGAGAATGTTATTTGTTCTTGTATTTATTCTTGTGCTGGTAGGAAAAATAGCTGCCGCCCCCTGCCTGAACAATGCAGCCTGGGAGACTCCAGTATTTAGAGGGTATTAACACCCACACAGAACTCATACCTCTATTTGTGAGCAAACATTTACAGGGATCATTACTCAGAAACAATTTGAAATATAAAATGATAAGTAAAAATAACACCTGTCGCTTGTGTGTCGATTCCTGCGATCTCCTCACTGAGTTTCTCTGCCAGCCCACAGCAACAGCGTAAGAGAAGAACATCTTGTTCCTGTTGCAGAGAAGAACATCTTGTTCCTGTTGCAGTCTAATGGTGGCTGGCATGCTCTTATAAGTTGTACTCAGCTATCTGACACTTAGAAAAAGTGAGAGAGAGAGAGAGAGAGAGAGAGAGAGAGAGAGAGAGAGAGAGAGAGAGAGAGAGAGAGAAAACATCTACTTGTAATATGTGGGCAAGGGATGTATTGCTTAGCTAGGATACCTGTAGATCTGTGACCTTGGCCATGCTGTCTTCTACTTGGCCACCATACGGTTTCTCTCCTTATACCCCACCATCCTAGGTTCAGAATGCAGACCCCACTGTTTTCCGACACCCATGCCTGGCCCTGTTGGCCCAAGCCTTTCTTGTTGCTCTTCCATGCAATGCAGCATGTGTTGCTCCTGCTAACCAGCAACGTGTGTGTCCTCATCCCATGTTAGTCCTCCTCTCTTGCAGCCTTGTCCTGGCCACTGCTTGTCCCTGCTGCTAGGACCCCAACCACCATCCTCTCGTGCTTTTTTATGCACGTACTCAAGTCAGCTCTCTCATAAAAATGAAAACCTTCCCTTTTTTATCACTAATTCTTCAATCTATTACCTTTCCCTTATTGTTCTTGCCTTTCCTAGATATTTGAGGAAAGAATTCTACTCCTTCTGTCCGTGTCCTCACAAGAAACTCTTTTCTGTTTAGTGGGTGAAATGTGGCTTTAGTCCCTCACATTTTACTGAGGATCTCAAAGCTACCCTGAGTGAAAAAAAAAAACTCTTACAGGTACCACCACACCAAATTTCAAATTATATCACAGAGCCATAGTAACAAAAACATCATGGTACTGGCACAAAAACAGACACATAGATCAATGGACTAGAACAGAAGATTCAGATATAAACCCATATCCCTATAGCCACCCAAGTTTCAACAAAGACAAAACTATACGTTGCAGAAAAGACAGCCTCTTCAAATGGTCCTGGGACACTAAATAGCCACATGTAGAAGATTGAAACTAGATTGTTATCTCTTGCCCTGCACAAAAACAAAAACAAAAACAAAAACAAAAACAAAAAAACAGCTTTAAAAAGAACACAAACTTTAATATAAGAACCAGAACTCTAACCCTACTACAGGAAAAAGTGGGAAAAATACATCTCAATTCACAGGCATAGACAAGGATCTTCTGGATAGGACCCCAGTCATTCAAGAAATAAGGCCGATGATTGACAAATAAACAGATAAAGAGACAGACTATGGAATGGGAGAGAATCTTTGCTAACTATACAGATGATTAAAAAAAATTATCTAGAATAGACAAAGAATTCTGAAAAATAAGACAATAGGAGATCAAGCAACCTATCAATAAATGGGCTAGTGAAATAAACGATTCACAATAGATGAAATCAAAAAGACCAGTAAACATAAAACAGTATCCAACCTCACTAACCATCTAAGAAATATAAACCCAACTATACTGACATTTCACCTCAGTCCAGTGAGAATGTCAGTCATTAATACAAATGGAAGAGGCTGGAGAGAGAACTCTGTGGCTGAGAGCTCTTGCTTTCTTTCAGGGGACCCAAGTTTGGTCCCCAGCACACAGATTTACTGGCTCACAAACACCTGCAATTTCAGCTCCAGGGGATCCAATATCTTCTTCTGGCTTCCATGGGTACTCACATGCTAATGTACATGTGCATAGGTATACACACACAAATAACGAGAAATAAATCACATTTTGCTTTTTTTTGTTTTTAAGGAAACAGTGGTGCTGACAGGTTATGGACAAAATGAAACCCTTGTATACTGTTGTTGAGAATGGGAGCCACTATGAACATGAATTTCTCAAAATACTAAAAGTAGATCTACCACAGGACCCAACTATATCCATCCTGGGTATTTACCTAATGGACTCCAAGTTGACACATCACAGACACACTTGCACATCAGTGTTGGTGGCAGCACTACCCACAAGGGCTGAACTATGGACCCAACCTTCTGTCCAGGCGCAGAGGAACCAAGAAGGAAAATGTGGTGTGTATACACAATGGGAGCTTTCAGCCAGAAAGAATGCAATTATGCAACTTGCATGAAAATGGATACAAGAAGGGATGGTAACATTATGAGAACTAAGCCAGCCTTAGAACAAATGTGTTTCCTGTTGTTTGTGGTTCTTGTGCTTTACATCATTCCGTAGAATCATATATGCGCAAATAACATGCAAATAGAGTCAAACCACCTAGGAGAACAAAGGAGACACACAGGAATGGGGAGAAAACAGGAACAGGGAGATACAGAGGTCAATATATAGTATATACGTATGAAAATCTTAAACATCAATTTTTTAACGAGTTCAGATCACCAAAATCACCAATTTTTTGCCAGTCTTCCTTGGATTTCATTTTCTCAGCCTTGTTTGGGCAAGTAGAAAACACTGAGACCCAGAGACCAAGTGTACCCACCCCTGCCACAGAGCAGACCTCCAGGAAGAGGCTACCTGGCTCCTGTAATTGCACAATGATACTTCTTGCCAAGGAAATTGTCTTAGTTAGGGTTTCTATTGCTATGAAGAGACACCACGACTGTGACAACATTATAAAGGAAAATATTCAATTGGGGCCAGCTTACGGTTTCAGAGGTTTAGTCCATTATTGTCTCAGAGGGAAGCAAGGCTGCGTGCAGGCAGACATGGTGCTGGAAAAGGAGCTGAGAGTTCCACATCTTGATCCACAAGCACCAGGAAGTGAACTGAGATTGGGCATAGATTGAGCTTAGAAGACCTCACAGCCCAGTTCCAAGTGACACATTTCCTCCAACAAGGCCCCACCTCCTAATGGTGCTGCTCCCTATGACTTTATGAGGGCCAATTACATTCAGACTACCACAGAATATAAGCAATGAGCATATTGACCTCTTGGCCAATCCCCCGACTTCTCTCACCCTCCTTCCCCATCCCTCTCCCCTAACTAACAGCAAATTGCTACAGGGTGCTCAGGCCAAGAAATAACATGAGAATATTCTTTATCCTCAAATCTCCCAATAACCACAACCAGGCATCTTGGACTGTTGTATAGCACAAAGTAAGTTTCTCCTGTGTCAAGGCACTATGTTTCATGTGTGAGTCTGTCCCTGAGCGTGTGTAACCCGTCTGCAGCAGATGCAAGAGGCCTGTCCTCTGCTACGTGTTTTCTCCCCGGGGATTTCATAATGTATACAGCCTTTCTAGTCCCACCTTATTCTCTGATGTGCCTTTTCCTGTTGGAGCCCTGTGAATGAACTCATTCTGGTCTCGAGACTTGTCTTTCCCATCATTATCTTCTCTAACTCCATTCCATTCATGATCATCTGCCCAAGGCTCTACTGGCCATGTCTAAGATGAGACTTCAAGATATTCTTGTTCACAGCCATGGAAGCCCAGCTTTAAGGCAACACTGCAAACAGATTTTGTGTCTTGTAAATAAAGTATTATGATCAGATGCAGACAAGTCTAAAGAATAATATAAGGCTCAACTGTAAACTTACTGCACCAAGGTAAATCACAATAAATGATTGATGTAGACCCATTCAATTTTGTTTGTTTTGTTTTTTGAGACAGGGTTTCTCTGTGTAGCTCTGGCCTCCTGGAACACATTTTGTAGAAGAGGCTAGCCTCAAATTCAGTGATCCACTTGCCTCTACCTCCTGAGTGCTGGAATTAAAAGCATGCACCACCACCGCCAACCCATTCAATTTTTATATGTGGCTATCCTTACAGATTTTTAAATAAAATTGAGGCTATAGTTTATATATTGTATCAATGCCTACTTCCCCAATGCCATGAACACTTAAAAATTTGTATTTGTAGCTTATATAGTATTCCATGATATGACATGTATTAATCAAAGTTATAGATTATAATCCATAGACAATGACTGCTTGATTTAAAGAGAGAAAATCATCAAAAGTATATCATGATTGTCAGATATCAGAGAAGACTGGGAATCTAGGTTCATAAAATGATGTGAACAATGGAAGGCTATGAGTCTAGTAAGAACACTGATGTTTCCACCATGTATCCAGACTCCGAAGCTCCCTGTCCCAACACCACAACCAGTAATGACCCAGAAACTGGATGCTGCTTCCAGCACTGCCTTTTACTTTTCCAGGGTAAAACTATTACTTCTCTGCTGATTTGTGTAATTTTTTTTTATTTGTATAAATTTAAATTTGGGAACTAATGGATCTGATTGGTGAGGCCCAGGTCAAATGTCAGCATCCTATCAGAAAGGAAGATGGGGGACAGATTACGGACTGCATTATCTGCCTACCAAATCCATACATTAAACCCAACACTTCATGCCTCCTGCAGCAACATATTGGGATAGAGCATCCTTAAAGAGGTAACAAGTTCAAATAAGGTTATTGAGGAGACCTCTAATCCAATGTGATGGGTGCCCTCATACACAGGGAACTTGGGGATCAATGCATCAACGGGTACAAAAGGAGGCTCTATAAAGAAGTAGGGAGACAGCTGGATGTAGGGGCTCCTCTACCCACTCTACATAGAATTCAAGATCACGTGAGCATTTGGCTAGTGAATACAAACAGGCAATGTCCTAAGAATTACCTTGAAGAATTGATTCTCTTAACAGACTACAAATTTGAATTTTAGATACCCCAATGCTGGACCTACTTCCCAGATATAGACTAATTGTCCTGGGTGGCATTTAGGCAATCATTAGTTTTCAATCTTCTCCAGTTGTTTTCAATGTATGGCTAAGTTTGAAAGCTATACTTTTACAAACAATTTAAAAGGAAAATCAGATGAATTATTTTTAATTGGGGAAAATATTAATATTTCTTCTGAATAAACAGAAAGAGGTTGTGTTTATAGATTGCAAGATCAGCAGCAGCTAAGATGTAGGAACTCTCTGCACAGTGACGGGGAGATTCAGTATAATTGGAATCAAAAGCTGGACAAAATTGTTCATACATCTTGATGAGAACATCAATCTAAGGCTTTTGTTTGTTTTCTGTTTCGAGACAGGTTCTTGTGCAGCAGACTGGCCTCAAACTTGCCATGTAACTAAGGATGACCTTGAACTCCTAATCTTCCTGCTCTCACTTCATCAAAACTGGGATTACAGGTGTATGTGTGTGTCTCTGACCCATCATGAAATATCTATGAAAGAAGCAAAGACTGAAAAGCAGACAAAGTACTCGTGAATAGGATGGAGGAAACTCTCCACTTGCGCACATACATAGATTGATGAACTGGATCAATTAAGATGTAGAGTGAGAAGTGTAGAAAGGTAGCAGACAAGGAAGATGGAGACAGAATCCAAGGATGAATAAGATACTGATCTGTAAATGAGGTTATGTTCTAGATAACTAGGTAAAAACCCAGAGGTACTGCTGTATGGGAACACTGGGGGAAAACTTTACAAATGTCCCTACCTCATGCCATAAACAACTCTCCAATAAAGAATGTGAATGTCAGAAGAACTTTCACCATTTTGTTAGGAAGCGTCTATGATCTTACAGGGAGATGATTAATTAAAAAAATTTAAATATTCTTACCATGAAAGCAAAGAAAATAAATTATGCCTTTTAAAAAAAATTGATATACTTAAAACATCAATGAAAAGCTGGACTGAGTATTTCTAGAAGAACAAATTCAGATGAACAGCAATGGGAAAATGTTCACTCTTCTCAGAAACCTAGAAAGTGTGCATCGCAATTAACACTGGCAATTGTATTGGATTAGAAAATACCATGAAGTGTGAGGATTCAAGGTATGGTGTGTCTTAGCAATTTATTACATGATTTGGAATGCTTATTAGTTTGTCCGTTTGTTTGTTTGTTTGTTTGTTTTAAAAGAGCTCTTCGAGGGCCAGAAAGAAGGCTCAGTGAATAAAAGGGCTTGCTGCCACATTTGATAACCCAAGGATGACAAAAAAAAAAAAAAACTCAAGTCTTAGAGGACAATATAAAGCCTGGGACCCTTTAGTGACATTTGAAAGCAGAGGTTCAAAACATCTTATTACATAGAAGCCATGTAACCAAACTGAATGCAGAAAGAAGATCATAACAATACAACATGGTTTCAAGAGGCACAGGTATGCAATCCAGGGCAGAGTCACCAAACCATCAACTCAGGTCCCAGCCAGGAAACAGCACATAGAGACTGGGGGAGCTTTTCCAGTCCCTGGACAAATGCAAAGAAGTCATTCTGACCTACTTAGCTTGATTGCCAGCATCAAGGTACAGAGGCAGCATGACCTTGAATAGGCTATAAGAAGGAGAAGAAGAAGAGAAATGTATACTAGAAAAGCAGCCAAACACCCACTCTACTTCATGAGAAATTAATTAATAACCAACCATATTTTAAATTATCATGGGAGCCAGATAGATGGCTGAAACAGTAAGGGTTTGCTGTACAAGCGTAAGGACCTGAGTTCGAGCACACCCCCCCCCCAGACACATAAAATACCAGATGCTGTGACACACACTTGCAATCCCAACATTGGAAAGGTGAAGACAGATGAATCCCTGAAGCTCTCTGGCAACCGACTTAGCCTTCTTGGTGAGGTTCAGGCCAGTGAGAGACCCTGTCTCATAAAACAAGGTAACTGGCCCCTGAGGTTGACACACAAACAAATCCACCTGAACTTACATATTGTCCATACAAACATGCACATATATATATGTATATATATGTATATATATATACATATGTACACATATGAACATCCACATGTTAATTGACTAATTATCAAAATTAAAACATGGCAGACAATTTTTGATATGGGTATATTAGCTGCTTTGCTCATCCCTTTGACAATATGCCTGAAAAAATGACTTAAAGGAGATAGTTATCTTCACAGTTCCAGAAGATACTGGTCATCACGGTAGCTGAAGCAACATGGACTATGGTGACATGAGCTTGGGGTTCTGCTGGCTCATATCTTGTCAGGTCAGGAAACAGAGAGAATGACAGTGGACGTAAGACCAAGCTATAATCCTCAAAGATCTACCCCCGGGTGACCAGCCTGCACCAACCAGACACCACAAACTCTCAAAATAGTGCCACCCTCCAGGGACCACAACTCCAACATTCAAGGCTGAGGGCATACTTGACATCTAAAACACGGCAAAGAGTACCAAGCGTTCTTCACCCTAACAGACCTTTTGTTTCGGGTATCATATCATCCTGATTCCAGGCTCACTCTTTCTTTCATTTACATTCTGGGGAAGTGGATCTGAGCATCAGAACCGGTGCTGCCAGGCAGCCAAGTAATAAGTATGCAATTCACTTTCACTAGCCAGATGCAATGGGATTCCAAAAAGCCCTTATTTCAGATGCCTTAATAATGCTAATTTTTTAAACCAAAAAATGAAGTGCACAGTGTTTCAGGAGACAATTCATTAGCCTTCCAGATGAGTTCAGAATGAAAAAACAACTTTGCAAGTGGAGTTGGAAACGAAGTACCAACCACACTTGGAATTCAGACTAGGGATCATTTCTCCAGTGGAAAATGATTTCCAATCAGTCGGTTCCCTACCAGCTACTGTTTGCTATCGGCCTCAAATCGTTGACCAGTTGCTACACTATGCTTAACCAAGCAGATTCTCAAATGCCACCTCCTTGAAAGACCGTGGGCCGTCATCACGTCATTAGCGCAGCAACACCTCTGTGGGTACCTGAGCATCTCCACTGGCCGCGGTCCAGACATACTTCTACTGCTTTGACATCATTTGATGGTGGTGCACTGCTTTCCAAGTCTGGAATCAAAACATACCGGCATTTAAAGTGGGAAGGAGGGGTGGGGAGAGAAGGCTCAGTGGGTGACGTGACGGTCATATATCCATGAGCACCAGTACCTGTATAATAGCCAATCATTATGGTCTGCCATCCAAGCACCCAGAAAGCAGAGACAAGGAATCCACAGTGCAAGCTGACTGGTGGACTAGCCACCTCAGTGAGCTTGGGGTTCAAGTGGGAACCATTTCTCAATATGTAAAGTGGAGAGCAGCTTGGGAAGATGCCTGATGTCACCCTTTGCCTACAACCATCTCCCATGTGAATTCATACCCTCCACATGAGTTCACACACATTGAACAGATGTTCATATACGTATACAGTAACACACAGGTAGGAATTAAATTCCATCAGATTTGAAAATTCCTTTGCAATATTTTTGACATTCTTTTTTTGGGTGGGGGATTTCGAGACAAGGTTTCTCTGTGTAGCTTCGCACCCTTTCCTAGAACTCACTCTGTAACCCAGGCTGGCCTCGAACTCACAGAGATCTGACTGCCTCTGCCTCCCAAGTGCTGGGATTAAAAGTGTGTGCCACCACCACCCGGCATTTTTGACATTCTTATGCCCTATATGTGCACACTTCACTGTCAGGGTGGCATGCACTAGAATAATTCCCTAAAGTGTCCACACTTTAAGCTCTGGACCCTATGGGCAAGCTGCTCATGCTACACGTAAGACTTTATAGCTATGATTAAGTTAAGGACCTTGACATAGAAAGATTATTCTGCAAAATCATTGTGACATTTGCATTTTATTCCTTTCCCAAACACTCAATTCTTTAGTTAAGATAAAAAGATAGTCTTCCATTTCATCGGATTTGCCATTCTTGGATATTCTTTATCTCCCAGTATAATGGGACTATATTAAGCATAATGTTGTGGGTACAGTTCTTCCCAAGCCGAGCGCTTACTTCTGTTTCCATTGTAAATGGTGAAATGTGCCTCCTTTGTGGCAAAAGAAACTTCTAAAACACATCAATCAATCAACGAGCAAAGAAGAACCACAGTTCTGACCTACTGTACTCTTTGCTGTTTTTCCAGATGTTAAGCAGCCCTGAAGTCGGGACTGAGTCATTGTGACAGCTCTGTTTCAGCTGATGACTCAAAGTAGCATTGCCCAGAGGCAGAGGATGAGGGACCTCCTCAGCAGACATGTGGGAGGCTGATGGTGACCACACTACCCAATGTGTACACCTTGCTGTGGAGGTTGTCATGTGCTACAGGACACGCCTGTCGCCTCTGCTCCTACTCCACTTCTGTCCTTTCCACCTGCAAGCCTTGCCCAGCAGGGACACCCAGGCCAGGTCTCACCTTTGCTACATACACCCTGTTTGATATTTCTTAACTGCTTCAGTTTCCTTCCAGAAAACATAGATGGGGCATGCAGGTGTTTAACTCACACCGGAACCATGTAACCACGTGTGTACATTATTGTTTTCATGAGTCCTGAAACTCTCATGTCCAGCAGACCAAAGGCAGCCGCCTTTAGATGTTCAGGTTCTGTGAGAGCAACTACTGTCTTGGGTCACATAGCAAGCCTGCCGAGTACACTTAAATATGTAGATATTTGTGTTCCCATCCCAGCACAAAGAGAGTAGAAGACAGGGACCATGTGCAAGTCCCGGGAAACACACACACACACACACACACACACACTAAGCAATCTTCCCCATGGATGAGTCACCTAATTGTTCACCCAATATCAAGAGCTCAGCCCTGAAATCATACACATGCAAGCAACACTAAACACGCAAAATTAACTAATTGATTTTTAAATTAAAAAATATTTCAACCAGTTTTAAAACCAACATCTAGTGTTGATTGAAGGGCAAGAGTGTCTGCCTAGAGGAGAACAATTTGTGGAAGGCAGCAGTAGCTTCCGGTTAAATAGGGAGCGGAGGGCTGGAGAGATGGCTCAGCCATTAAAGGCTAGGCTCACAACCAAAAATATAAATAGGGAGCAGAAAGCCTATCTTGGAGACAAAGCTTGGGAAGTATATGAACATCAGGGCCCAGCAGTGTCTAAGAGTAACACGCTGGCCTTCTGAACTCTCCTGTTGACACAAGCAGCTTGATGCACCAACGCACCAGGAGAGAGGTGCACCTGCTATTTCCTATTGCTGCCCAGGTGGTAT
This sequence comes from Peromyscus maniculatus bairdii, assembly GCF_049852395.1. Taxonomy (NCBI): domain Eukaryota; kingdom Metazoa; phylum Chordata; class Mammalia; order Rodentia; family Cricetidae; genus Peromyscus; species Peromyscus maniculatus. The sequence goes on along the minus strand of NC_134864.1, from coordinate 37,650,291 downwards.
CGTGTTGTAATTCCCCTTTCTCACCTTCAAGTCTAAGAAAAAAATCTCCACACTGTGACTGTGTGTGTGATGTGAGGAGGAAAGAGGTCCAAGAGTCTCCTCCAATAGGGAAATAGAGTAGTGGATCAGCACAAGGGAATAGGTCAGGATTCAAAACACCCTCGAAGCAGAAATGAGAGAAGAAATAAGCACAGAGAAGCCCCAAGGAGCTCAGAGAAAGGAGCAGCAGTGTAGAACATGGAAGACAAAAGATACTTTGACTATTAAAAGAAAATACGGCCAAAACAGCTGTAAGAATTGGTGATGGAGTAGGCCAATAATTAGGATTGTAATTTTTAGACAAATTTTTTGCAAGAAAAGCTGGGAAGCTGTTGATCATTATAAATATACAATTTTTAATTATAAAACTTGGGGTTGGGGTATGTGCAAATGAGCACAGATTTCAATGGAGAATCATCTCTTGGAGCTGGAGTTATAGCTGGTTGTGAGACACCAAACTGGGTGCAAAGAACCAAGCTTGAGTCCTCTGAAAAGCAATAGGTACTCAATACCATTGAGCATATCCCAGATACTAGCGATCATATATATATACATACATATAATATGTATTATATGGACAGATATATAATTCTATTTCATCCACTTTATAGATGAACTTTTAAAAAATAATTAATACACACACACACATATATATGTATATATATATGTATACACACACACACACACACACACACACACACACATATATATATATATATATATATATATATATATATATCAATGATTCTCAACCTATGGGTCCCGACCCCTTTGCAGGGGTCAAATGGCCCTTTCACAGGGGTTGCCTAAGACCATAGGACAACACAGATATTTACATTACAATTCATAATGGTAGCAAAATTACAGTTATGAAGTAGAAATGAAAATAATTTTATGGTTGGGTCACCACAACAACATGAGAAACTGTATTAAAGGGTCACAGCATTAGGAAGGTTGAGAATCAACTGCTTTATAGTATAGATGTTTTGCTTGCATCTGTGTACCATAAACATGCAGTGTCCAAGGCGGCCAGGAGAGGGCGTTGGATCCCCTGGAACTGGAGTTAAAGATGGTTGTCCTTGGAATGCAATCAGGCCCCCATAATCCCATTATCCCATAATCTCATAGGGAGTGGCACTGTTAGGAGGTGTGGCTTCGTTGGAGTGATATGGCCTTCTTGGAGGAGGTGTGTCACTGTGGGGATGGGCTTTAAGGTTTCATGTACTCAGGGTGTCTGTTGATTTCCTGTTGCCTGCAAGATGTAGCAGTCTCACCACCTCGGCCTGCCTGCCATGCTCCCTGCCATGACGATAAATGACTGAGTCTCTGAAACTGTAAGCAAGCGCCCTCAATTAAATGCTTTCCTTATGAGAGGTGCCATGGTCATGGTGTCTCTTCACTGCTATAAAAACCCAAACTTAGACAGCTGTAAACCTCTGTGTGGGTGCTGGGAACCAAACCTGGGTCCTCTGTAAGAGCAGCATGCTCCCTTAGCCACTCAGCTATTTCTCCAGCCTCTAATGACATATTTTAATTGTATTTCATTCAGTGTATAAGTAAACTTCCTAATGCTTTTCATATCCAGAACAAGAGTGGATCTCTGTTTTCTATTGTTGTTAATTTTATAGGTAACAGATTATATAGCCTGAAGAAAATTGGCAATTCTTGGCCTCCTAAAATAAAGTTGATTTTTTTTTTCTATTTCTATTTCTAATGTAGAAAAAAAAGACATCTATTTGTTTGTTTGTTTGTTTGTTTGTTTTTCTAGAGAGTGTTTTTCTGTGTATCCCTGGCTGTCTTGAAACTCATTCTGTAGACCAGGCTGGCCTCAAACACAGAGATCCACCTGCCTCTGCCTCCCAAGTGCTGGGACTAAAGGTGTGCACTAAAAACACTGTTTTTTCGAAGAATTTTCAAATCTATGTTATAGAATGAAAATTGAGTTTCTTTTACTGTGAACTTAAGCAAAAGGGTTTTGTTTGTTTTAAGATATAAACTTTACATTCATTTTTCATGAATAAATTCTAGAAAGCTAAAATTCATAAGGTGGATATGATCAACAGAGTTATCTGTCCTGGACAAGTGGGTTTTTTTTCTAAGAATGTTCTATTCCGCCCGCTTTGGGCTATCCATCTGAGGTAGAGAAGAAAGGGATTATTATCCATGGCAGCCCGAATTGGTTCTAAAACCGGGATCTCCCAACTACACAACAATGTGACATCCCTGACCCCTTCCCTGGAAGAGTAACTATTTCCAGCCTCTAGATAGAGAAGTCACACTGTCCTGCTGCCATGAAACATGGTGGACTGTGGTCTAAACGACAGCATTCATTTCTCACAGCTTTGGAGGCTAGAAGGGCAGCATTTAGTCTGGAAGGGCTGGTTTCTGGTGGAGCTTTCTTTCCTGTCTTCCCTCTGCATGCTTGCCTGGCTTTCCTTCTGTGTGCTTTCCAGTGTCTGTTCCTCATTTTATATGGACACCAGTTGTTGCTGGAGGGCTTCTCTCCAGGTCCCCCAAGCCCCGCAGTCCCACAATCCACATATAAAATAATCAGTCAGACGCTTATATCACTTATAAACTGTATGGCCGTGGCAGGCTTCTTGCTAACTGTTCCTTTATCTTAAATTAACCCATTTTTATAAATCTATACCTTGCCACGTGGCTGGTGGCTTCCCAGCGTCTTCACATGCTCCTTGTCCTGGCGGTGGCTGCAGTGTCTCTCTCCTCAGCCTTCCGCTTCCCAGAATTCTCCTCTCTCCTTGTCCCACCTACTTCCAGCCTGGCAACCTACTTCCTGCCTGGACATTTGCCATCAGTGTTTTATTTATATATAGAGCAATATCCACAGCACTTCCCCTTTTCTTCTTTTTTTAAAAAGGAAGGTTTTAACTTTAAAATGGTAAAATTACATATAACAAAACGATTATAGAGCAAGAATTACAGTTACAATATTAAAGAAGATGTCCTATCTATCTTATATTTGTGAATTTAAGGTTTTATATCTAACTTATCTTTTATCATAACTGAGGAAACTACAACTATCTAGTTTTCAACCACATCAAAGACCTGAGAAGGAACATAATGGTACCTGAGAAATGGTAGACGGATGCAAGCAACTTCGGGAATCTTGCAAGAGTAGACCAAGACACCTGGCAGCCTGGACAGTCACCTAATGTTTCTCAGCATTGTTGGTGCATTCAAATTGGCTACAGGCCTAGAGTCTCTGACAGACCATTTTTAGAAGCAGGAATTCTGAGAGACCATCTTACCCTGTCTTGGCAGAGTACAGTGGTCGTTTTCCTTGTGTCCCGCTTGTCCAGAAAGGACAGCATTATATTTGTACTGTCAGCCATCAAGGCAAGGGCAGTTCTTTGCCCAGTAGGCCATTTTGTGCCAAGAAGACAAACTTCCCAATGGAAATGTCTTAGAAGCCCAACATTCTCTCGGGATCAAATTGGTGCAGCCAGGAGCAATTGTGTCTCATGTCAACAGAATTCTAAGTTATTTAAATGCCATATTCTCTAGGTCTATGAAGTGTTTGAAGATTATCTATCTGAAATATATCTATGTATACCTAGAAGACTTAACTAACATGGCTACAAATATGATTATCATAGATGACTGATTATTAATCTATTTTTAATTATCCATTACAATTTTAAATGAGTTAAACATAATACCTCAAACAAGAATAGAAATATATATATATACAGTACAACAAAATTAACTTCAAGTTTGTGTCAGTTAACTAAAATTTATACCAATGTAAAACATTTTAAACATAAACTAAAATCTATACCAATGTAAAACATTTTAAACAAGTTGTTCTTTAAAAGTAGGTTCATTAATCTACCCTTTTATCTTATCATCTACACATCCTCCTATATATCTAATCATATCCCCTTTTACTTTTTTTGAAAGAGATCACATTTATAATCAACCTGTTTTAAATAAAAATATTTGTTTTTCTCTGTCCCACACCAGAGGGCTCTTCTGATTTGGGACACAAGAATCTCTTAACCATTTTTTTAAAAGCAATATGTCTGGGTTTAGAGGGGGAGTGAGCCAATTCCACCTCTAAAGCCAGCTTGGTATATTTGGGAATTTGGGCGTAGCATCTCTTACTACTTCATGCTGGAGGGGGGCGCTGTATCTTATGGGGAAGCAAAGAAAATTTTAAGCCTATGGGGTAGTCCGTGAGGCTGTATTGTGTGAACCAGTTGCCTTGAAACCGCTCTGGATGTTGGATCATCTGGGCCATGGTGTCATCAGAGACCTTTCAGGGGGTCTTGGCTGGTGAAACCTGATGTATCTTAATCTGGAACAAATCCACAGTCTTTGGCTTTCTGTGGAAACAAAAGCAAAACCTCTTTTCCAAAGTAACATATCCTTATATCCAAATTTTGAAGTCAAGGTACCTTTAAAATATACATTTTGGCATAACTGAACAGCTTTTGCAATCAAATGTTTCTCTTCAGTTACGAATATCAAAGACAACATAATCCAGATTGTCTGTGTGGTAGCCATCTTTACGTGGCTTATTTTTTATATTACCTTGAGCCTATTTGCTTTAAATTGCACCATTCTAAGACTGAAACCGCGCTGTGGCAGCTGGCTCCGCCCACTTCAGCTTCCCAACACGGCAGTGGTACGTTTTCCGCCAGCTCTGGGAGTCATCAAGTCTCAGAAATAGTGGGTCTAAGCTTTTATCAAAGTAGCGTGTAGCCCAGAAACCTTTTTTTTTTTTTTTTTTTTTTTAAATACTAGTAAAGACTAAATCTACCACACAGCGTAATGTGCCGCTGGCAGACGCCTCATTTCCGCCATACTGCCGGTCAAACGCACACGCCAGGAACCCGCCAGTGTTCAAACCCGCGTTTTGCGGTGTCTAGCTGCTCGTATGAGACAAGAAGCAGGAACCTGTTTTTGGCTCTGTTCAGAATTGGTTATTAAATATTCTCAGGTTTAAGGTGGAAACTCGAGCCGTTGGGCGCCATTTGTTGCTGGAGGGCTTCTCTCCAGGTCCCCCAAGCCCCGCAGTCCCACAATCCACATATAAAATAATCAGTCAGACGCTTATATCACTTATAAACTGTATGGCCGTGGCAGGCTTCTTGCTAACTGTTCCTTTATCTTAAATTAACCCATTTTTATAAATCTATACCTTGCCACGTGGCTGGTGGCTTCCCAGCGTCTTCACATGCTCCTTGTCCTGGCGGTGGCTGCAGTGTCTCTTTCCTCAGCCTTCCGCTTCCCAGAATTCTCCTCTCTCCTTGTCCCACCTACTTCCAGCCTGGCAACCTACTTCCTGCCTGGACATTTGCCATCAGTGTTTTATTTATATATAGAGCAATATCCACAGCAACCAGTACTACTGGATCCAGTCTTCACCTTGAAGACCTCCTTTCATCTCAACTGCCATCTTTCAGGAACACATATTTCCAAACAGAATCACACTGGGAATTAAGGCTTCGTGTGGGAATCTTGGGAGGACACAAGCCAATCCATGTGCACCAGCCCAAATTTTATTGTTGCTGTGTGACAGAATTTTCCTGGAGAGACACAACACAGAAGTATCTCAGAAAAGGATCCCATGGTAGACCAAGGTAACAACTGCATCAATGTCCAACTGACTGAACCAATGATTTGGGGTGTGGGTGGGGAGTTACTGTCAGGAGTGTGGAGAGGGATTACTTACAAGGAGCAGAGAGGACTCAAAAGCAGCTGCATCACCCCAAAACCCACCCCAACAAGGCTGACCCCCCATGAAAGATGCAACCCTGGAGCTCACTGCTCAATTTGCGGGCAGGTCTGAGAGATTGGCTCTCTCCAACTCAGCTGGTCCAAGTCTCCTCCCAGCATCATTGACTGCTTCTGTAAAGCTAGCCTCAGCCTTCCCAGACATGGAGGTCTGTAGGCTTTGCTGGAAATAGCAGAGTCGTATTATGTAGTGAAAAGGTAGGATCCCATGATTCTCGTTTTTTGTTTTTTGTTTTTTTTTTTTTTTGCAGAGAAGTGACATTTCTGGTTTTCAGTGGGAGATGTACAAGTCTGAAAATTAAACGAATATTGATTCTAGATTGAGTCATACAGTATTATAATAAACAGTTGTGTGTGTGATAGATAAAAACAGCTGTGCACATTTTAGCCCGTACCCAAATGACCATTTATTTTTAAATTAAAAAAAAAAAAACAACCCTCACTCCCTGTATCCCAAAGCTAAACATATTAATATAACACTGAACATTGAAAGTGGCTTAAAAGTTTGGGGCCCTGTTAATGTTAGGGAAATCCAGCATCAGCAATCATTCCACCCAGGAATTTCACCTTCAGTTTTCCTGACATTTGAAAAGGTCCACTCCTCCCTCCTTTTATTATTCATGACTTAGGGGGCTTTCCAGCTGTAAGGCATCTTTGAAGTTACAATCTTCATAGGGCTATTGACTTTCTCCAGCAGCATCAGCCTAAATCCTCTTAGAGACCATGATGGCCAGAGCTTTTGTTCTGTAAAATCACTCCCTGATGGGAAGAACGCAGGCAGAACGGAGCAACCTGGCAGGATGAAGATTTAAGCTCCTTCCACACCTAGCCCAGTCCTCACCGCCACACTCAACCCCATCCCCACCCGCATCTCCACCTTTGGTGGGGCAAGATATTATTACCAAGTGTTCAAAATTGTGGTCTCAAGAAAGCCTCACCTTCGAGGACTCATTGCAGAATCCTCACTTGGAAGCATCATTCCCAGAAGCGTGTAGGCAAAGCCAAGCCGGAGCCCCAGAAAGGAATCTTGAGAGCTGACCGAAGGGGTGGGCATCTGCACTCATGTATCTAGAGTCACGTGTTTTCTTCTAGGGGTACTTTCGGGAATCTGTTTGTTTGCTTTTTTGAGAATGTCATACATGACGATAATATGTTTTGATTCTATCAACTCCTCACTCCTCCCCCTCCAACTCCACTCGGTCCTCCCCACACCTCAGGTCCTCCTCCTCCTCTTCTTCTTGTTCTTCAATAAAACTCACTGAGTCTGCCTAGCGCTGCCTGCCCGTGCATGGGTGCAGGGCTGTCCAATGGGGAACGGGCAACCTACAAGAGACCAAGCACCTACTCTCCCTCCCCTCCCCCCGGCAGCCCCCAGTTGCCTATAGCTCCTTAACTGAGAGTGAGGCCTTGTGGGCCCTTCCCCCATCCGTACTGTACCATTGACTGGCTTGATCTTGTGCGGGTCTTGGGGTGAGAGTTCATGGGTGCAATTTCCCTGTCATATCCGGGTAACCTAATTTGCAGCAATCTTCCTGATCCTTTTGGCTTTAGAATCGTACGCCCCGCCCCCTCTTCTCTGAGCCTTAAGGGAAGCAGCACTGGAATTATTGGCATACAAAGTCTTCTTTTTTTTTTTTTTTTCATTTTTAATTAGGTGCTGAGGATATGAAATCTGATCCTCATGCTTGCACACAACTGTTATTGCCCACTGATTCATCCCTTCTACACACACACACACACACACACACACACACACACACACACATACACACACCCTAAAATCTGTGTGCAACCAAAAACAACCACCAATAACTAAAGCAATCTTTGCAAAAGGATAACATTAGAGATATCATATTGTCTGTCTCCAATATAAACTGCATATAATATTGCAAACCAAACAGCATGCCACTAACAAAATAAAAACAAAACAAAGGCCAATGAAACAAGAGAGAAAACCCTGAAGTAAATCCATGCATTTACATCCACGTGATATAGAAAGATCAATCTCCCAGTTAACGGTGCAGGGGAAACTGGAGATTTCTCATGTGGGAGAGGAAACTGCACCTTTACCTCACACCACATATACAAAACTTCAACGTGAGAAGCAAGGTCTAAAACTACCAGAAGCAAGCATAGAGAAAGCTCCCTTGCATTGATGTGGGCAATAGTATTTAGAGATGTGGCCCCTAATTCAGATTCATAACTATCAAAATTACAGTTATGAAGTAGCAACGAAATTTATGTTTGGGGATGACCACAACCTGAGAAACTATACAGCATTAGGAAGGTTAAGAACCAGTGATCTAAAGGAAGTGAAATTAGCATGTCTAAGAAATGTCTGCCAGCCAGGTGTGGTGGCACATGCCTATAATCCCAGCACTGGGGAGGCAGAGAGGCATGTGGGGCTTTGTGAGTTCAAGACCAGCCTGGTCTACAGGGTTCCAGGACAGCCAGGGATGTTACACAAAGAAACACTGTGTCAAAAAAAAGAAAGGAAGGAAGGAAGGAGGGAAGGAGGGAGGGAGGGAGGGAGGGGAGGAGGGAGGGAGGGAGGGAAGAAAAGAGAAAGAAAGAAAGAAAGAAAGAAAGAAAGAGAGAGGTAACATATATATTAACTAGGTAGACTTAGCCATCCCAAAGTGTATCTCTATATACACATGTATTTATATGTGTATATATAATCAAATGTATAGAGTAAATGCATTTTAATTTTTGCAAATTAAAAAAAAATCAATCAAAGCAAACAAAAACTGAAACTCCTTTGTGTTACTCCTGAGATTTTTGCCAATGAGGTAGTGTGGATGAATCTAGAGGAACAGGAGGCTCAAATCAATCGCTCAATTCTTAAAAGGTAGGACTGGGAGAGCTTCCCAGTTGGTGGCACAGCCAGTCACCCAGTGAGGGCTGACATCTCTTCCACCATGCCCTGTCCTATGCATCTCTTTTACATATCTGCTCCTGGCTCTATCCTTCAAAGGGACCCAGTACATGTGTGCAAAGTGTTTAGTGAGTGAGTTCCTTTAGCTATTTTCGCAAATTTCCAACCCTCAGCAGTGGGAATGTGGCAACCAATGTTTTATAGTCATTTGATCAAAAGTACAAGAGACACAAGACTGTTGACTGAAGTGGAGTCAAGTGCACTGAGATGCTCAATACACCTCCATAGTTGTCAGGATTGAGTTGAATCATGGGACATCTGACTGAGAATTTCATTGCTGGAGAATACAATTGAAAGCTATTTTGCCAATGAAACATTCAACATACATTAAACATTAAATTCATCTTACTGTGTTCAGATTTAAGACATCAAAGACATGAACTGTAAAAGCCTTCTGATGTCCTACGGATGCTCGTAAATCATGATGAATAGAGAACTCTGAACCAATGAGGTGGTATTTATCTGAAATGGAGCTAAATGAATATGCTTTCTTATTAAATCCAAAGCAGCCTTTCTCAGGATCTCCCAGAACTTCCAGAGTGTCCTCAACTGCTTTTGCATTATCCAGATAGGAATGTTTCCTAATTGTCTAGTTGATGACTGAAAGAACAGTAGGTCCCACCCTCTCTAAACATCACTTAATGTGTTTTCTAGCAGTGCTGGATTCCTGACCTACTGTATATACACACAGGACTCCACATTCATGAACTCTTTTATAACCACTATTTCACTTGATCTCATTTATTTACAGCCAATACTGTTCCTGAATTATAAATAGCATAGTCAAACTCAAGATGCTAGGTAGAGCTCAAAAAAAAAAATTCCAATGTTCTTTCAGGTGATGTGCTGTGATGGTAGCTCATGTACATAAATGAACAAGCTGGGTGGTCCCAGTCATTGCTCAGATTTTCCTGTTTGCCTTTGCAAAATTGAAATGGGGATTTAAGAGGCGTGTTGCATGGCTTCAGAACTGCCACAGAACATATTTCAAGCTCTATTTGCTCCTATGTCTTATGCCTAAAATGGATGACAAACATTCCCTGGTTTTCTCCATATTTATGACTTAAAAATGATTCTCAAAAAGGTATTTTTAGACTATCACTGATGAAAGCCCTTATTATCATAGGTAGAGACGAAAGGCCTTTGATGGCTCAAAAACTTCAAAGAGGAGGGGGAAGAAAGGAAGGGTCGTTCTTAGACTGCTGAGGAACAGCATATCGTTCTTAAAAGAATAATTTAGCAAAAATGAAACAAATACAGTGTGAATAAAATACCTTCACATAGAAAGGAAATTGTGACTGAATTTCCTTGCTTGCCCTGCGAGGAGCCAACGACAGTGTTACACTTGAGATGGGGACGATAATGATAGGAGCCCTTGCCAAGCTGTAACACCTATACAGCCAGTGTACAAAGCAGAGGCTTGTAAACTGAAGCACAGATTTGGATGATGGAAAGTGTGTGCTCATCCATGGAGCAAGCAGAAAACCAAAGGAATCTAAGAGTTCTCAGCCAGTCACACACCCAGCATTCCTTGACATTCCCAGGAATTCACATATCATACAAAATAGAACCTGACAAAGTGAATGAGCCAATTGACTTAATATTCATGCAAATTTGTCCAAATCACCCAAACTATACACACCATCATGAAGCTCTATAGCTTTAGTTATAGCTCTCAGTACCCAACAGAAAGGTCAAATCTGTCAGCATCCTTCCTGTTCCAATAAGATTTGTATCACCAGAGTCATGGAAAAAGTTGCAGACATCTAAAGAAAGCAATTGAAAACCCAAACCTAGATTCAATCTATGTCCAGTTTCATGGAGCTTTAAAAGGACTTCTCTGCTGAGTCGTGCTGGGAACTACCACAGACCTAGAGTTCAAATCCCAAGTCGGCCATCTTAGTCTCTAATTCATAAGCTGATGAGTTCCAGATTAACCATATGAAGATTTGGGTAAAAAAAAAAAAAATGGGATAACAATGGCTTGTAAAATATTATTAGCCAATCAAATACTGTTACTGCTACCAAGATCAAGAGAACATAGGGTTTATCCAGCTGAGATTCAATATATGGCAAGCACTATGCTGAGCTCAGCTTGGCTGGGTGGCAAGGGGTGACGTAAATGACAAAGGGGTCTAGCACATTCTTCCATTCCTGCATTCACCAAGCGCCTACTGTGTGCCAAGTGCCGTACTAGAAACAGGACAGACAGAAATGATCAGACAGAGCCCCGATTTCTCCATGCTTAGCTTCACATGCAACAAGGGATGGCATCCCAAGCCGGCTTTGTTTGCTCAGTTTTACATGGTGTTAATTTTTGTCTGCTCCAAGTTTGAAAACCACCAAGTTAGAAGTAATCTCTCTCTCTCTCTTCTGTAGCAGGCACTGTTTGCTGCTTTACATATACTATTAATTTATGTGAATATCCAATGAGGTAGTTGCTTGTGTTGTCCCTAATTTCAAGGCCAAGTCTTAGACAATGGAAAGGTCAAAGAATATGTCCAAGATTATACAGTGGGGTTTTCAGGATTTTGTGTGTGTTTTTAATTTCTTAAAGTACAAATTTTCTCAGCTTTATTTTTGTTTAACTCTGTTTGCATTTCCCCCCTAACTAAAGTGTTTTACATGGTGAATGGTTGTTAATAAACAGTAGCTAGCCTGTGCTCAGGCCTTACACTGGCTAGCCTGTGCTCGGGCCTTACGCGCACTTCTACGGGCAGGACCACAGATGGTGAGCAGACTGGACACTGAGGAAGGACAGTGTCAGGGCAGGCTCTGTCTGAACACCTAGTAATGACAGCGCCACGGAGCCTGCAATCCTTATTGAGCCATAAATTAGACGAGGAGGAGGAGGAATCTGACAAGGCTTTCATAACAAGATCAAAGAGATTATGACAGATTGTGAAAACACAGCCTTATTTTTCAAGTTGCTAATTCGTCTCCCTTCTGCTTCCCTGGGAAGCGGCTTATGAAGGGCCCTTTCACAGAGGGTGTTTTTAACGTTGGGGGAAGATGGCCTTCTCCACTGAATGGCTTAACCTTCTGAGCCAATGGGGCTTTTGTTTGCAAACGGCAAGGTGCAAAGTCAAAATGAATCTTTGGAAATTGGTTGGAACTTGACGTGGTGCCGTTGGTTTTTGTTTTTTTGCGACACCAGGGATTGAAGAAGGCAGGGCACTGAGCTGGCTAGACAAATCCTGCACCACTGAGCTGCATCCCCAGCCACGGAATCTGAGTTTTCAGGCAACATAATCATGGGCTATTGTGGGTTTTATAGAAGTAAAATAGAATACACCATAGGAGATAATGTTGCTATTCTTAACCCTGGTCTCTAGTGGAATTATGATTAAATCTGAGTCCTTCCTTATACCCTCAAATATAAACATCCTTTTAAAAAAAATCAGTGACAAAATGGTCAAATTGCTCATTACCTTGATCAAACTGAAGCATCTCACTTTGCGCCTTACAGGCCCCCAGCCCACATTTTAATAGACAGGTTTCATAAGAGTGCCCCATGGTTTTCTCTTCCCTTTCTGTACAATAGTTTAGTAGAGGTCAAATTGAGGGAACCTTTTTTTTTTTTTTTTTTTTTAAAGAAAGGATTCCAAATGCATTAGATATCTCTGGCCAAGAATTGTCAAACTAAGTAGCAATTAATATACACAGATCCCTTACAGTTTACAAAGCACAAAGAGGAGGCTGAGAATGTTGACAGCAGGCAGGTGAGAGGTATTTTGCCTCATAGTCGTTTGTCTCTAAGGACTGTGAGCCAAGGTCAGTACCAAGTAAGGCAGAGGTCACAGGAGCCTGGACTAGGTATCTAAGGTTGGTGGCCAAATATTAAAGTGAGAGTATTCAGCAACCTGTATAATGTTCTCATATAACACTGACTCAGCCCATGCCCAGAGTACAGCGAAGGACTTTAACCTGAGCTGGGATGAGTCCCTGAGCATCAGCAGAAGAGGAAGACAGGCCAGTGGCTTACATATGCAGGCGTGTGCTGCCCTTATGTATAAAAGAACCCAAGCCTGACATGGCCAAGGCTATGACCATGGGAGCCAGTTGCTTGAGTGAATCGAGAACTGAATCATTGACATTTTGTACAAAGCATCTCAATTGCTTTTCATAGGGCTGAAAGGGAAAACACTGTCATCATTGTAGAGATAGGGAAAATGAGGCTCTGAGGATCTCAATGTTTCCTTTAAAACCACAGTGTAAAGAGTCATCAGGTCAAAAATCTGAAACCCAGATGGGCAGGTGGCAAGGTCAGAACGCTCAACCCAGGATAATGTTCTGAGGAAAGATTTTATATTTCCCCACTACACATTTGGTCCATCATTCCTAAGTGTTCTGGGAGGAGACAAATATCAAAGGAAAAGGAGGGGCTCAGAATAAAATGTTGAGTTTAAAACATCACAGGTTAAAAACTGTTTCTCACCATGAGTATTCACTATACAGTGTGAGAAAAAAATCAGAGCATGAAAGTTGTAAAAAGTATTTTCAGTATATCATCATAAAGAGTCCAGCACTTACCACGAGAACACGGCCCACAGAATCAACTAAGCAGAACTCACAGGGGCTCCCAGAGACTGAAATGGCAACCACGGAGCCTGCATGGGTCTGACCTAGGTCTTCTGCATAATGTCGTGTTTGTGTAGTTTGGTGTTCTTAGGGGACTCCTAACAGTGGGCTCGGGAACTGTCTCTGACTCTTGCCTGTCTTGGGGACCCTTTTCCTCCTACTGGATTGCCTTTTCCAGCCTTGATATGAGTGAGGTATGTGCCTAGTCTTATTGTAACTTGGTATGCTGTGTTTGGTTCATATCCCCAGGAGGCCTGCCCTTTTCTGAAGAGAAATGAGGAGAAGTGGATCTGGAGGGGGGGAGAAGTGGATCTGCGGCGGGGGGGGGGGGGGGGGGGGGGGGGGGGGGGGGGGGGGGGGGGGGGGCGGCGGCGGTAGGAGAGGAGGGAGGGGAAACTGTGGTCAGGATGTAATATGTAACAGAAGGAAAAAATTAATTAATTAATTAATTAACAAAAAAGAGTCCAGTGTTTAATTTTACATCCTACCTGTAACTCAAGTACTGTGGTGGCAAAGATTGGTAGAAATCTGCCAAAAACTCATGATTGAAGAAGTTACAGCCTGTTTCACGCATTATCATGATTCTTGGGTGGATCAGGGACCTAAGTTTAAAAAAAAAAAATGCTCTCATTCCTCAGCGTGACAATTGGTCTTGATGGTCCACCTGACTGGATTTAGAATCGCTGAGGAGACAGAACTCTGGATGTGTCTGGGAGGATCTCTCTTGAGAGGTTTAATGAAGGAGGGAAAACTCACACTGGATGTGGGTCCTGTGATCCTGCGGGCTGGAGTCCCAGAGGACAAAAACGTGGGGGCCAGTGGAGTGGGGGAGAAAGTGAGCTGAGGCCCACCATTCATCGCTCCGGGCTTCCTGACTGTGGACACAACGTAACCAGCTGCCTCCTGCTCTTCAGACCATGGCTAGGGCTGCTCTTCTCAACATGCCTTCTCCACTACAGTGGATCATGCCTTCTCCACTACAGTGGGTCGTACCTTCTCCACTACAGTGGATCATGCCTTCTCCACTACAGTGGATCGTGCCTTCTCCACTACAGTGGATCGGACCTTCTGAGGCAAAGTAAACCCTTCCGCTTCTTCAGCTGTTTTGGTTACAGCAGCGAGAAAAGCTCACTAAGGCAGCAGGGAGCTTTGAGGGTATACAGGAGAAACACACATCAGAACAGGACTATTTATTCAACATGATGATGACCGCAACTTGGGAAAGGTTTCAGGAGGAGAAGGAAAAAAAAAAAATCAGGTCTACTTTTATTTAATGACTAAGGGAAACTCCGGGTAAACAAATCTATTTCATTCCTATGTAGACTGTAAATTCTGCAGAACCAGACAGCTATTGGGAAGTAAATATCACAAGGAATGGTGTGCGCAAGTACGCCAGCAAAACTTTACAAGCCATTCAGTGCTTTTGCTTTATGGATGTAGAGACTGATTTATTTATGCTCTGCCTTATTTTTATAGGATATGAGGTACATGAATCCACACCATAAAGTATGAGAAAACGTAAATAAGGACACAAAACCAGAAGCAGGGAAAATGTATGTAGGAGTATCAAACAAAGGTAAATAGAGGGGGGAAATCGATGGACAACTGTAGGAGGTAGGTTGTCTTGTTCGCTAGGATCATTCATCTGCAAATGTGACTTACACTTGCCAGCAGTCAGTGAGGGCTTGGAGAGATAGACGAAGTCGCGTTATTGTTTATGAACCGATGTGTGTTATTGGAAGCAGGGTTTTTCACGTCACTGAACTCAGAGTTTTCCCCCTTGGGTTATTTTTTTTCACTTCCTCATAGGGCAGGGGCAAACTCCAGCTCAGCCAACACCTGGCTTATATTGACCACACCAGAGGCCCCATGCCGTTCTCAAAAGGGAACAACTGAGTGTGCTTACTCAACACCTGCTGAGCTGCTGTGAGAGGTGTCTGTCTGATCCATAATTATCTCTGTGCTGTTTATGTTATTGCCTCTGTTATTGGTGGTGAGTTAGTTTTATGCCATCTTTCCCAATACCTGGATCTTCCAGCTTGGGGACTACCCTCCTGGTTTACAGATAGCTCTGGATACCCGCAGGTGCACCATTTGGAGTCCCAAAAGTGTCCGCTGCCATTTCTCTTGTTATCCTGGATTAACGACCCAACATAGTCCTGGCTGTAGTTCTAAGTCTCCTCTCTCCATCTGTAGAACTTCAATTTGAGTGATTTCGAATGGATCCTTACTATTAATTGACAGGCTAGTGGCAATCCACCATGGAGAAATTATCCCAAGAATCCTTGTGAGCAAATGAAGCCATCAGTTGAAAAAAGTCAAACAAGATTAAAAAGATCCAGGCAATGCCTTTATTTCTCTTCTCTATAGGTCAAAGTCCACATATTATTAATGTATTATTAAATATATTATATCATTTGCGTTATCTGTAATGTGTCCCTACAACATCGGGGCAGATGAAAGATATTTGCAATGAAAGCTGGCACAGTGCCCAGCACGTCATGAAGTACACACCACACGGAGTTCCTGATGAGGAAAGCTTAGGAAGGGTGAGAATCATTCAGAAGCCCTTCAGAAGCACACAACAAACCCTGGGGAGAGTGATCTCCATTCAAGGAAAGTCTGGTAGAACCAGGCTAGTTAGCTAGGCCAGAAGAGGCCACTGAGAACACCACACCAGTAAATCCATGTTGTCATGATTTCAGTAGGAAATCTCCCCTAAAAGGCCCCTGTGTTCACGCATGTATTCAACAGTTGGTGGTGCACTTTTGGGAAGTCGTGGAACTTCAGGACATAATAGCTGATGGATTGAGGCCTCTTGAAACAGGTCTTGGGGGGGTTATAGCTTCTGGTACCCTTTCTGCATAAGCCATCACAAGATTTTTGCCAACACCAAAGAGACCATGCCAGCTGCCATGCCTTCAGGGTTCCAAAGGACCGTAACCTCAGAATGTGTGACCCCAAATACTCCTTTCCTCCCCGTTCCTGAAGGTATACCAGTCACAGGACTAAGAAAAATGACGAATGCACATGACTATGCAGCCTCAGCTATGGAGAAGAGCTCAAACAATGATTATTATGACTCACACAAAGAGTAGGGGCCAAAGACCAGGGGCAGGAAATGCAGAAGTCCTTCTCTCTACGAGCTGAGCTTGGTCCTTTGATGATCCGTTTCCATAACCATGTGGCGAAGAGTCTGAAACTCATCTTTTCCCCAACATTTCCTTTATCAAATGAATATCTTTATTGCTCACCAGCTGCAATATCCTTCCAGGGTTTTTATATTTTACATATATGCCTTCTATTGTGATAGCAGACACCTGACTAAAGGGGCTGATGTATTTGATTCCGTGCCGAAAAACTGCTGTTTTTAACGTGCCTTGCTCTAACACCTCACTCACTACTACACCTCAATGCTAGTCAATTTCAGTGGTCTGTTTAAATCTAGATCATCCATGTCAAGGTTATAAACATGCTAGCACTCAGAAACTGACCCTATTCCAAACCTATGTTATTATTTAAAGTTGTTATAGATGGATTTGGTTACTAATTTTTAATGGCACCGGGACACACTACCACATAATGTAAACAGTTTTTCCTGGCACATAAATCAACCTTCCCTCTTTCCCAGAGTAGCCCCTGGGGCAGCCGGTATCCTAGAAGTGCTATTTATTTGAAACTTTGTTCCCAAAGAGATAAGAATTGACAACCTAGGAAGTATGAACATACACACTCATGCATGCGCGCGCGCACGCGCGCACACACACACACACACACACACACACACACACACACACACACATACACACACCTCTTTTATGCACAGAGATGTCTCAGACCTCAGGCATAAAATTTCCATTATTTGGGGTTCATTTCAGTATTCAGAGATATAAATGGGTCCATTTGGTTGGATTTATCTTTGTTCAATTAAAGTTGAATTTATGTAATATCATCAAACATCGGTATTGACATTCGATGGCATTCAAGATGTTATTTACACTCAGTCCTGGACATCCGGGCAACTGTTTACATTAGGTTCAAGCCCACAGCTCCTTGTTTGTTGAGGTTCACCTGACACACTTTAGCCCCATAAAGATTCCTGAAAGAGGCTCTCTGCACTAAGGCAACTCCACAGAAAGCCGTGCATATGCAATATAGAGTGTGGTAGCCATCTGTCTAGAAAAATGCATCCATATGCTTCCTGGTACATTTATCAGCTCGGACTTGAGCACAGACTTTGCAATCAAATTGGAAAAAGGGCCATTCCTAGCTCCCTCAGCACCAACACTGACCTCCAAAGGCTCTCTATTTCGTCTGTTCTTCTTGTATTATTATTACATATACTGTTCTCATATCCCACAGAAATGGCAGTGCTTTCATATTCTACAGAAAGAAACAGGCTGACGAAGTCTGAGACTTATCCCAAGTTCCATAGGCAGTAAATAGAAGAACTGCTGAATTCCCAGAAAGGGGACAACACACTGTATTATACTTACCTGCTCTTGAGGGAAGGGAAATACATACACATATTTGTACACATACATGCCTACATAATACACAGACACAGAGGCACATGTATAGGTGAGCATGTATGCTGTACATATGTGCTTCATAAATGCATGCATATGTCTGTATCTATAGACCATAAGGCTAGCAAATGTCCCCACCTCTTTGCTTAAATAGCTTAGTGTTTTTTAAATATATATTTAATTAAAAAGTCAGGGTTTGATTACCTAATACTTTGAAGTCTTTAGAAGAAAGGCCTAATAAATTGCAGACATTATTGGACTCAACTTTACAAATAGAAGGAAGCTTGCCCTGGAACTTTCTTGGCACAATAAAGAAGAGTCATTTTTCTCTACCTCAAAGCCTCCCATATCGTTATCACATTCTAAATATTTATTGAACTGGATTTACTGATTTGCCCTCTCCTTTCCCACTGCTCAGCTGCCAGCTGGGACAAGCTTGGACAATCCCTATTCGTCTTTCCTGTGGCTCCGAACCTGACTGACTCAGCTCTGGGACACAAATATATTATGTGCCAAGGATTAAATAGTTTGTGACCTCTTGATGTCTTGGCACAGTGAAGTTAAAATGTACCTAGACAGACATATGGCAAGATGTCAAGGGATTGCAAGTTCAGATAGATACGTTCTTCCTTGGTAGCTGGAAGGATCTAGAAGTTGAGAGAGGTAGTTCAGGCATTCTCAATACTTTTCCAAAAGATCAGGAG
This sequence comes from Peromyscus maniculatus bairdii, assembly GCF_049852395.1. Lineage (NCBI taxonomy): Eukaryota > Metazoa > Chordata > Mammalia > Rodentia > Cricetidae > Peromyscus > Peromyscus maniculatus. Next base: position 37,631,740 of record NC_134864.1, on the reverse strand, counting down.
ATAAAATGATTTCCATGTAGTGAAACTGCATCAATGGTAACAGGGACTTGAGAAGATATGCCTAAGTAGTGATTCAAAGATGAACCCAGGGCCGGGCGGTGGTGGCGCAGCCGGGCGGTGGTGGCGCACGCCTTTAATCCCAGCACTCGGGAGGCAGAGGCAGGTGGATCTCTGTGAGTTCGAGGCCAGCCTGGACTACCAAGTGAGTCCCAGGAAAGGCGCAAAGCTACACAGAGAAACCTTGTCTCGAAAAAACCAAAAAAAAAAAAAAAAAAAAAAAAAAAACAAAAAAAAAAAAAAAAACAAACAAAGATGAACCCAGGGCAGGGAGGAGAGAACATATCAGAGCTGCTCTTTTTTTGCCAGAGATATCCTTGTGGATCTCAGTGTTACTGAGCAATTTAAGAAGACATTACGTTTGAACTACTCAAATACATGCGATGCACTGCATTCGGGTTTTTCACATGTACAGTACTAATTCATCCAGGCAACCAGCATGATTCCCGGAAGGCATTTATAAAGGGGATAGAGCAGGGCTGGTGGCTTATGCTACCACATCTACTTCTTCCAATGAACAGGACAAGTATGTGAAAAATTCTTCCAAACAAGTATTCCCTGGCACCCAGGTAGAATTTTGAAAAGCAAGATCTAAAGTTGCATTCTCCACCTGCTATGATGGGGCAATGGAAAATATGATAATTTTAATTGCCAATTTGATTGAATTGGAAATCACTGAGGCAATCAGTAAAGCACAGCTCTAGGGGAATTGGGCTTTTCCAAAGACAATTAGATCCTGAGGTCTCCCCAAACTCACCAGGGGCTGGTAAGTAATGCACACAAGCAGTATCAGGCATGTACTGTCTCACTCAGCTTTTCAAGGTGTTTAAATAATTTATCTATTCCAGATCAGATGAAGATATATTGGACCTCCAAGCATGCTATTGCATGCCAATAAACCCAGTACTTGGGAGGGAGAAAGAGGAGGAGTTTACGATCACAGGCCTAACCTTCATCAAATTCTGTCTCAAAACCAAGCAATAAATGATACATTGGGTGGTAACCAAAAATAAATTGCTTTGTCTGTATTGCCAGAGAATTGAATTTTCCTCAGATGACATCATCCCAGGTACACTACCCTGTGTTTAGAGGAAACTGTGTTCTCCAGCTTTCCACATCTGGAGGTACCAACCCTCCTAGAGTATTTATGTGTCTCTTTGTCTTCAACTCCTGGCCCGCCCTGATTCAGGATCTCATTACCTTGATTGCAAAAGTCTCCTAACTGGTTTTCTTATCGCCACTCTCTCTCTGTCTCACTCTAAAGTACCTTTCTGTTGGCCACTGGAGTTTCTTCTGCATATAGGCAGGCAGGTGTTTTCCCCATTCCCAGGGTCTCTTCTTAACATGCATGCATGTATGCATGTCTCTCTCTCTCTCTCTCTCTCTCTCTCTCTCTCTCTCTCTCTCTCTCTCTCTCTCTCTCTCTCTGTGTGTGTGTGTGTGTGTGTGTGTGTGTGTGTGTGTGTGTGTGTGTGTGTGTAAAACCACTGGCTAAATTTTTTGAAGCATCACAAATAACAAATATTCCTGAGAATTCTAGCAGTGAATGCACACCTTGGTAGTTACTTACTTATTACCTCCTGTCCTAATCTGCCACTCTTGAGTTCTCTTTGAACTTCATTTTCATTATCACAGATTGGTCACTTCCAGCCCAACTTAGCTACAACCACGAACAAGATCCTTCCCTTCTTTCTGAAGATATCGCTAATGCAAAGCTACAGTAATACCTAGTGTCTCATTCTTGTCTAGCCATCCAAGTGTCATACACACACACACACACACACACACACACACACAAAAGTAGTGTCTAGAGAGCACACTTAGATACCTAAATCAAAGACTGTTTTCCTCAAGTTCATTTAGACTATACCTGACCCATAACTTTCCCTTCTGGCAATTTCTTTATCCAGTACCTAATAGCCTCTAACTCACAGCCCTGCTTAAATCCTAAGAATCCAAGGAACTATCTCATTCACCAGAAGCAAGAACTCAGCTAACACCACTTCCCATTCTAGCAAATTTTTTTTCCTGCAGAACTGTTCGATATCTTGGACCTGAATGCTAAGTCTTGTTTCCATATAAAAAATATCCCAGTGTGATGGTCTGAGTGGGAATGGCCCCCACCCATGAAGGCTCACATATTTGAACAGTTGGTCCCAGTTGGTGGAACTGTTTGGGAAGAATCAGGAGTTATGGCCTTGTTTGGAGGAAGGGTATCAGTGGGAGCAGGCTTTGAGGTTTCAAAATCCCAGGCTATTCCCAGTTATCTTTTCCTTCCTTCCTCATGTTTGTGGGTCAGATGAGAACTCCCAAGTCTTATTCCAATGCCGTGCCTCCCTGCCTTCCTGATGCTCGGCTCCCTGCTATGGCCCTCAGAGCCTCTAACCTTCTGAAACTGTAAGTCTCAAATTAAATGCTTTCTTTTATAAGATGCTTTGGTCATGGTGCTTGTCACAGCAGTAGAAAAGTAACTAAGACACCCAATAAATAGTTTCCAGATTTGAAAATACCCCCCCCCCAAAAGACTAACGTGTTTCCATCCCTCAAAATGGCAATTCTTATAGGAATCTTTCACGCTTTCGTATCATTTCTCTAACACGGAAGATGTACTCCATACGGCACAGATGAAGGGAAATTAAATGCAAAGATGAACCCAAACCCAGCTCCAGTTCTGCCACTCATTGGAAATGTGGACTCAGCCAACTCAGTAAATCTCTGTATTTCCACTCCCTTCTCTTCTATAAAATGAGAATGTGATATTAAATGTGGTGCGATTGTAATTTATGCTGTCCACATTAGGATGTCCTAATCGCCGCTGCTCTTATTCGGATATTCCAAGAGCATCTCTATCTATCTATCTATCTATCTATCTATCTATCTATCTATCTATCTATCTATCTATCCTCTGATTCTACTACTGCCCCACACAAGCACTCTTGTTAACTCATTCTCCTTTTAAGTAGCTTTAACTTGTACTTGACACATACATAGTAATCATACATGTTTGGGGCACAATGTGACACGTCAATACATGTTAAATAGCTCACTTTTCCCCAAGCAGTTATGACAGTTCCTCACCTTACAGCCCTTGCATAAGAGTAGGCTCCGGAACACTACAGCCAAGGAGCCGTATCTACCCCAATATCTTTTTTTTTTTATGGCCCCACAAGCTAAAATGGGTTTTGGCATTTTCAATTGTTGAAGAAAAAATTCAAAATAAGCCTTATTATATAATTCCCGAAGCCTATGAAAATACAACACACCACCATTGGTTTTTAATAAATGTATTTTGTTATGGAAGATATAATGATCACTGATATAACTCAGAAAAACCAGCCGGGCGGCAGCAGCACACGCCTTTAATCCCAGCACTCAGGAGGCAGAGGCAGGTGGATCTCTGTGAGTTCGAGGCCAGCCTGGGCTACAGTGTGAGTTCCAGGACAGACAACAAAACTACGCAGAGAAACCCTGTCTCAAAAAGCCAAACAAACAAACAAAACAAATATACTTTGAGGTTCTGAAGAATTTGTGTGTGTGTGTGTGTGTGTGTGTGTGTGTGTGTGTGTGTGTGTGTGTGAGAGAGAGAGAGAGAGAGAGAGAGAGAGAGAGAGAGAGAGAAAGAGACAGAATGTTCATGTGTTTACAAGTGAACATACATGTCAGTGCACACACGTATGTGGAGGCCAGGGGACAGCACTGTCTATTGATCTGTAGTCAACATCCACCTTTTCATTTATTCACTTCCCTTTTTTTTTTGAGAAAGGGTGTCTCACTAGCACAAAGCTGACCAAATAGGGAAGATAGAAAAGGTTGGGTGACCAGCAGCAAGTACTGGAAATCCACCTGTCTGCTTCCTTGGTTCTCGTTGACAAAGCTGAGCCACCCCACCTGGGTTTTTTGATGTGAGGTCTGAAGATTGAACTCATGTAGCCACACTTGTGTGGCAAGCGCTTTGCTGACGGAACACCACTCTGGCTCTCTCAATAATTCTTGAAGGAAGTAAAGGGTGTCACGAGGAAACAGGGTCAAGAAGTGCTCATGCAGGTAGGGTGGGGGGGGATGGGTGGGGGGGGTGGGGGGGGGACTTGCAATACTTCTGTGTAAACACATAGTCATGAGAAAACGGCATCTAAGCACGTGGGCTGCCAGCTCCATTTGTAGACAAGGCAGCGAGAAGGTGGAGGAGACGAGAAAATGGGAGAAGCTAAAGGCATTGCAGACGCACATTCAACAGAGCCTGAGAGGACCTTTGAGTGCAGCTGTGAAACTGACCCTACCTGTTGTCCCATGAATGCTTTGGGGAAGTGATTCAGCTTACTTCCGCCTTGCTTTCTTCTGTGGAACAGGAGTGTAATCCCCACCCGGAAGTATGTTATATGGGTTGCATCGATAGTCCTATTTTTCTGTTCCTTCACTGGAGGTGACCATTCTGCCTACTGTTGATGAAGCATTCTGCTTTGGCCAATGAAGGGAGCAGATGTGATGTAAACAGAAGCTGGACAAACTATTTCTTTTGAGCTTCCACGTTTGTTCTTGCTGCTCTGCTGTGACTCTGAGAATGCAGTCAGGAGAGCTGCGGGAAGGATGGGAGAGCAATGTGGCTACAAGCCACTGGCATCTCACACCAGGCAATAGTCAGCCAGCCTAACCTTCAAACTGTCGAAGAGAGTAACCACAGCCGGCAAGTCTCTGTACCCAAACGCAACTCCCCACAAATGCGTAAGTGAGCTTGGATGCACTAGTCATGAGCATGTACAACCCACACCCTGCAGGCTGTGTGCATCCCAGGAGAATAATAAATGCAGCCCAACACCAAATCATAAACTTACTAAATACATGAGACTTTTGTGTGATTAAAAAAAAACAAAAACAAAAACACCTCAATTGTTTGATTCTGGAGTGTGAACGTATGTTGCATGTCAAAAGTTTGTATATGCATGCTGGAAGAACCATTCAGATAGTCTAGAGCAGTGACTCTCAACCTTTCTAATGCTGTGACCCTTTCACACAGTTCCTTGTATTGTGGTGACCCCAACACATAAATGTTTTTCTTTGCTAGTTCATGACTGTAAGTTTGCTAGTGAGTGGTGTCTCAGTTCTTAAGATCTTCAAAACTGTGTTTTCTGATGGTCAGGCCCACAGGTTGAGAACTACTGGTCTATAGGCTCATGGGCAAGAGAAAATGGTTAACTCTTAAGCCACCACATTTATGTGGATTGTTCCATGGCAATAGCTAACTGACACAAAGGATAACTAGCAATGAGCAGCAGCAAATAAAGTCTGTCACAAAGCAGTCATTTTATCCTTGGAACTTAGAGGGCATATTTCATCCTTCCTCTCATCTTGATCTCATCTGCTTATCACTCAGTGCCTGGGCAGTTTGGGTACTATTCTCTGGAGTCTGTAACCTAGCCCTGAGCATGCTCTCCCTATCTGTAGTCCATGGGAATCTGTTCTCTGACACATGCACAGGCATCATTGATGTTTAGGTCAGGAATTACTTGACTGCTAAGTATGGTTCCGTTGAGTAGGATTTGTCCTGGAATGCCAAGGTGGAATCATGCACCAGTATGCCCTGGAAAAGAGTATTAACAACCCTAGCAGAATGTGCCTTCAACAGAATCTAGATTGAATGAGTGTCCATGAGCTGAGAAATAAACCAGAGCCACACACATTGGTTTTTCTCTCTGTTTGTGAATATGATGTGTGTGTGTGTGTGTGTGTGTGTGTGTGTGTCTGTGTGTGTGTCTGTGTAGTATACATATGTATTTGTGCACATGCCTATGTATGTATGCAGAGGCTGGAGAAGTACATTGAGTGACCCGCTCTATCACTCTCCAGCTTATTCCTTTGAGACAGGATCTCTGTGGCGGTTTGAATGTAATTAGCCCCATAAGCCTGTAGGGAGTGGCACTATTAGTAGGTGTGTCTTTGGTGGAGGAAGTGTCACTGTGGAGGCGGGCTTTGAGGTCTCCTGTGTGCTCAAGCTACACCCATTGTCTCAGACCACTTCTTGTTGGCTGTGGAGTCAAAATGTAGGATTCTCAACTCCTACTCCAGCACCAGGTGTGCCTGCATGCCACCATGTCACATCAGGATGACAATGGACTAAACCCTTGAAAATATAAGCCACCCAATGAAATGTTTTTCCTTTATAAGAGTTGCTATGATCATAGTGTCTCTTCACAGCGATAGAAACCCAAAGACAATCTATCACTGAATCTGGAACCAGATTGACATCTAGCAGAATGCCAACAATCCAGTATCCATCCATCACATCCTTGCGGCTACAGGCGTATGTGGCTACCATTGGCTTTTTATCACAGGTGCTGGGATCTGAACTCAGGTCCTCATGCTTGTAAAATGGGTACTTTCACTCACTGAACCATCTGTCCAGCCCCCAGCCTGCGTCACACACAGGCAAAGGCGCACGCGCACGCACACACACACACACACACACACACACACACACACACACTTTTGACTTGGATCAGTTTCTTTAGGATATGAGGAAGTCAACTGGGAGGCTGCCTATAGAAATTCTTAAAGTCCCTGAAACCAAAAGCCATAAAAATCACCCTAACAGGAAGCATTCAACATCCATTACATGGAAATGACTTCTAAAGAACACAGACTTGATTCAAAACAATTTCCTGGAGGCTATACGCTTTATCACTTACTGTCTCAGCTCTAGCCACAGACTGAAGTGCCGTCCGTGGCTCTCAGCATCATCTCGTTTGGGCAGATCCCCTTTGAAGATCTGCCTTCATTGAGCAAAAGACATGCTGCTCTCTTCAGCCCTGTAAAGACAGACAGATGTGTAATAGGTTGTAATTGAAATAGCAAGGCTTAACTTTACAGACATTCAAATATTTGACTTAACAGTGTTCTAAGATGTATAATTCAAAATTGCTCTGAGTCCACAGCCAGGAATTTCCTTGCTTTGGGGAAGAAAGTCCTGCTATTTTGTTTGGTTTTAACCAATGCCTCTATGCATTCACGTGTCTTAGTTACTATTCAGGATTAGAGTCCCAAATTATTATCTACCATATTTGACTCACATGCATGGAAGAAGTGAGTATAAATTAGTACAACATTTGTATCTTATTTCCCTTTGTTATTTAAAAGACTATATAACTCCCAATTCCAAAAATCAGTGACAAAGTCAATAGGTTGGTCTTTAAAGTATCTTAGGTCTTCAAGGGCCTGGGCAAACACAGTTATTTCTTAAGGGTAATTTGCAATCGGGCTTTTTCCTTTCTAAAGAGAAAGAGAGAGGTAGATAAATGAACATTTCTATCATTCAGGGAGTTGTTTAGTGCATAAAAGAGTCTAAGCTGGCTGCATATCCTGCTTGTAACCACACGGATGAGCCATGGCTAGGCGCACATGCTTCCGTATTTGGCAGGTAAGTTTCAAAAATAAAGTGTTTCAGAAGAGTGCATTTGTCTAGGCGTGGAGCAGATTTTTGTGGTGAGCATAAGCAGGTCTTTAATTTTACCACATACACAGGAAATTTTCTTTTAATTGAGGTTTTGGTCATAAATTCCTGTTTTGTGTGTGCTTGTGTGGTCTTTTCATATGCATCCAGGGTAAGGAGGTTGAGAGATTTCCTAAGTTCCTTTTGTGTAATTCAAACATCAGAAGAAGGCTCGCAAGGGAAAGACTAAACAGCTGTGAATATTCTTTCCAGCTCTGCCACCCATACTCCAGCCAGTAAATTTGCTCCTGGTTTTATTACCTGTGAATAAGAATCATTCGACCTGTACTAATGGAACGGTGGGAGGCAGCTCTGAATCCTCACTGTAGTCTTCAAGTCTCTCTCCATTCCATCCCCGTGGTTAGGGGTGGCATCAAAGTACAACTACACACACCAACAAACAGGTCACGTGTTCTTCATCTGGCCTGGCCACCGTGGCTCAAAGGGTACCTGTCACAACAATCAAGTTGAGTTTTTCCCATGCACACATGAGGAATGAAGTTTGGATATGCACAACCCATACAAAAAGCCAGCCAGGTGAGACAGTCACCTGTAATCCCAGCACTCACAGGTAGACAGGTAGTCCTGGGACAGGCAGGCTAGCCAGACTGGCCGGGACTTAATGAGCTCTGTTTAACAAGAGACCATCCCTCAACAAGTAGAGAGCCACTGAGGAAGATATCCAACATCAACTTTGTACCTCCCCATGCACTAGCACACACGTGCATGTATACTCACAGAGACACATATAAACACACATGCATACACACACATGCACATGACACATAGTACACTGTAGAGAAGAAATAAAAGAGACATTTGAACCTAGAAGTGTGGACGATCATTGGTCAAACCATGTATGCAGTGATTTTTAGTGAAAGCACTGAGCATGCATATAACACTAGGTAAAAACCTATAGCATTTCAATTCTGAAATGTTATACTAAAGCATCAAAACACCCCTTAGGGAGCTTTAGGTGGGAAAATGTAGAACAAGCTTGCTTGTAAGGCTAATTCAAATAATAGGAAACAGTCTACTCGGAGTTTTGAAGAGTGACCCATTGCCAGGGTCTTTTTCTACCACTTCTGCTGCCTAGCAGAGTTCAGGGGAAACTTCTGAGCTCAGTGATAGTTGTTATTCTCCACCAGAGCACCAAGATGCCCCCTGAACTTTTGTAAGAATGGATCATCTGTGCACTGGGCTTTCTCCTGTTCCTTCCAACCCCGAGCCCCAAAGGAAGCTGATTAGAAAGTGATGATCCAAGTCAGGGGCAGTCATAGCTGGAGGAAAACTGGGAAGGGGCAGATCTCCAAGGAAGAGTCTGTAAGATGGTGATTGTCAGGTCCAGGTTCCAGAGAACAACACGGAACGCGGAGCTTCAGTATAAGAGGTAAGGAACAATTGGAACCAGTGGTGAGGGCAGCGGTCCAGCTTCCTGACTGGATCCTGGCCGCTGACATTTCTTGGTGCTCAGCAGGTGCTGGGCCCCCGTTTGCACTCTGCATGTATTAGTTCATTTAAACCTCAACATCAATAAGTTCTGTTGCTAGGAAACTGGGACCCACAGATGTTCGGTAGCTTGTTCAAGGTTAGGAACTACTGGAGGTAACAAAGCTGGAATTAGAACCTAGAGGACTGAGTTTGACACTTCTGCATTTTATCACCGCGTTGTGCAATCTCATGGGACAGTCAGGCAAGCAGATGTCTGGAGGTTGTCCTTGCAGAACTTCCTGTAATGACAGAAGTTCACCAGTGGCTTTTTCACATCACTTTCCGACACCTGAGACGTGGTGGTGGAATTAAGCAGATTAGGTAGCAGGAAGGGTGATGGATACTGTTGCATTTTAATTTAATTTTCATTAATTCAAGTTTACATTTCCATAGTCACATGGAGCTAATTGCTCCCAGCTCAAAATGGATGGGCAGCTCAGAGGCCAGGACCATATCTCAGTAAGAACTACAGGAAGACGGGTAGTAGACCTCAAAAGGGAGGCAAATATTTGCAAAGCCAAAGCCATATCTCTGATCAAACACGTCTCAGGTTTAAATCTTCTGCGCTGCTTTCAAGGAGAAAACACAAATCGCTTCCTGCACTTCTCAGGCTCTTCGCAGAGCATGTTTGGCTTCATAGCAGCACCATTGCCCGCAGCCTGGATACCTCTGCAGGCTCGATACTAGCAGCCTTCTTCCACTGTCCTCTACATCAGCATCCTCCCTGCTGCCTTTGGACGGAAAACTACAGTTTGAATCTCTTGCCAGGACAACACACTCACTCTTTATTCTGCCCACCCAGTGTTCCTTACCCTGCCCAACTGAGCTCTTGAGGGACAAGCTCAAAGAAACCTCTTCCAGGAAACCTGCGTGTATCTGACAGGCTCTCCTTCCGCTGCACCTATATTAGAATCCTTCACACACCTCCATTCTGCATATCCTGTGTAGCTTGTGTTTCCAAGCCTCCCCTAAGCACTCAATCTTCCTAAAGACCGGCAACTACATTGTCATGCCGAAATTCTCAGGTTCTAACCTGTCAGTCACTCAGCCCACAGTAGGTACTCTGGAAACGTTTGTTGAAGGAGGAGTTGGAAGTCTGCCTGCCTCGAACAAGCGGGACAGGCACTTTAAGGAGGGCAGAAAGACTTCTTAACTTATGCCTTATTGCTTCCTGGACCACTCCTAGGAGACTGAAGGTCACAGAAAAACACATTGTTGAGAGGATCGGGCTGCTTCTGACAGGCTCCGTCTGATATTTATTTCCTTTATACTTCATTTCATATTTAGATAGCACCTTACAGATATTATCTCCCTAATCTTTCCATTAGGGAAGTGAGAAGAGAAGAGCGAAAATGACTTGTTCAAGGTTATAAAAGGCAGAGCAGACTGGGAAAATACTTTCACACCTCCCAGCTAATCCCAGGCCCTACGTGCATAGGATTTAGGATGTGCTACATTAGCACTTAAAAACTAACTTTCTAGAAAGTAATTAAGAGCTGGCTCTGTGCCTCGGCTCTGTACCTGGGATGTCCAACAGGCAGTTGGCAGACGAAAAGGAAGCGGTGGAGAGTGGGTTGGGGGTCCACTGAGATCAGCCGTGACAGTATGAATGCCACAGGGAGAGAGGAGAGCAGAGGACAGTCGGAGCCCCAGCTTTAATGTCCTGCAGGCAAGCCAGGGTGATGGTGGCAAGGACAAGGAAGGAAACCAGAAAAATGATAAGAGCCAAAATGTTCCACATTCCTTGTCGGCTTGACTGGATTTGGAAACAGCAGGGAGACACCCTTAGGGGCTTGTCTGGGAGCTCATTGTCCCTGAGAGTTCAGTGAGGATAGATGATCCATCTTTCACGTGGCTGGCATGATCCCAAGAGCTGGGGTCTTGAGCTAAAGAAGGAAATCAAAGAGGAAGCAAAAGGCCCGGCACTCACTCTTCTCCTTCCTGACTGCAGGCATGGTGTGAGCTGTGGCCTCACTGTGCCATGGACTGTCTCCCTTCAAACTGTGAGCCAGAACAAGCTCTTCCTCCCCTAAGCTGCTTCTGTGGTGTGTGTGTGGGGGGGGGGGGGGGTGTCTGTCACAATCACAAGAAAATTAACTATGTCAGTCATAAAATACAATGAGAGCTATGCCATAATACTTGTTGAACAAGCATTTAGCAGACATTATTTTAATTTCTACTAACAATCAAAAGGTAAATTCGAACGTTCTGCCACTTGAAGGTCAGAGAAGTTAAGGGTTTTCACAGCTGTTTGAGGGCAGGGTCTAACAGTGTAACAGCTTACATGAAGGGGCTGTTTTCTGCTTTGATTGAGTTTACAACCACACCAAGAATCACTGCCGCCCGGAGTCACTCACCACTACCTACTGGCCCATCCCCACTCTCCTGGCCACACCCATTCTCCTTAGGTAGATCCAACTGGCTGAGCAAGACAGTTTAGTAATTGATTTGTATATCGTGGGCTGCAAGAATCGCCTCCCCCCCACCCCCACTCCCCAGTGATTACACCATGATGTGTTCTGTTCTCTTGAAGTTTTTTCTCATGCAGAGAGTGTTTCAGATACAGCATAGTGATGGATAACTTATTCCTTGACAGTCTACACAAAGCCTTTGTCTAAAAATTATCTCATTATGTGACAGAAATAAGTATCTTTAATTAAAAATAACAACATGGGACTGTGTTTTTAGCCACAGCAGAACACTGCTGCCCACCGCCATATGCACCGCTCATTCCCCTACCAAGGCTTGTGTTTACTGAGGGAGAGACAGAGGCGCTGTTGGAATGGGTGCCTGTCTCAGCAAGGATGGAGATAAAACAATAGCCCTGGAATTGCAGATTTCTGGCGTCCGAAACATGGCTTCCCTTCCAGGGCAGGATTTCACTTGCTGATTCCTTTTGAGACACAGAAAATGAGGGAAGGGTGGGAGGTCCACACACTGTTCTCATTTTATGTGGTCAGATATTTTCCCTCACTAATAGATGAGCTGGAGAAGTGGCTCAACACTTTAGAGCGCTTGTTGTTTTGACATAGGACCTGGGTTCGATTCCCACATGGTGGCTTACAAATACCTCTAACTCCGGGGGATCCCATGCCCTCTTCTGACCTCTGCATAGGCACCAGGCACACACATCTATACATCCAGATAAAGTTTTAATGCACATAAAGCAAAATAAATACCTCCCCCCAGTACTAAGTAAACAGAAGAGAGAACTCCCACGTGCAACCATTTTCTGGTCTCTGAGAAGAAAACGGGGTGAATGAAATGGAAAATTCAGGGGAAGCACTGTCTAAATAAATAATCTATAATCTAGACTAATTGCTGAGTGCTCTTCAATATTTTATCAGAGATATTTTGCCTCTGTTTCCACTCTGCTGTAGCTCCAAGCTTAAAATGTCTCCCCCATGCTTATGTGATGAAGGCTTGATCCCTAAAAAGCAGTATTCAGAGGTGGGGACTATTGGAAAGTGATCAGATTATAAAGCTCTGCCTTCATACACGCACTCACTCATTGGGTGGTTCAGAGCTTCACAGGCAGCTGAGGGGTCATGGAAACTTGGGGATACAAGGCCTAGTAGTAGATGTAGGTCACTGGGGCATGCCCTCAAAGGTTCCATCTGTCCTCCACACCCTCCTCTCTTTCGGTAGCCTGGTTGTCACAGTCTGACCGGCTCTGTTCTATCCCATTCTCCTTGTTATAATGTTTGCCTCCCCACACACCCACCGTGGGGGTGTTCCTGAAAATGCTTATGGCCGACAGAGGAATGATTTTAGAGAGGCGGGAAGGAACACTGTTGAACACGACTTAGTCAGGCTGGTTCAAACTGGCAATGAGCAGTTTGTTTTAGACACATTTTAGTACAGTACAATTTTGGGAAAATGTTTCCTGGTGACAATGACCACAATGAAGCTTAAGGCGTGACTACATCAAGACTCTTTTGCAAAGTACATGTGACCTCTTCCACAAGAATGGGTTCTATGGCTTAAGGGCCTAGGGGAGGAATCTAGTGTGGTCTACGTCATTGTAGAGGTCACCAAGTTACAAAGTAAGAATACACATGACATCTCCCCTGAGGATAGGTTCTATTGACTGATAGACAGTGCTCAAGATAATAATAGTCTAGGGAGGAAGAATTTGGGATAATAGTCTGGGGGACTCGGGTGTGGCCTGGCCCTACAGACAGCACAGATTACCAAGCTATTAACTACATCCACTCCCAGCCTTCTGGGTGGAAAACAGGTATACACACCTCTTCAGTTGAAGCAACAAGAATTAGTGTGTAACATACGTGGATTCCCTAGCGCTTATCTGTGAGCACGAGGACCTTACGCTATCCACATCCCACAAAGAACAGAGTCAAGTGATCCCGTTGAAACTTCTGAAAACATGAACCAAGATAAACTTGGGTTCTTTTTAAATTCTGTTCCTCGTATGTTTTGTCACAGCAGTGGAAAGCTGACTGATACATCCACTTTGCAGCAAAACTGTTAAGAAGTAAGTGGAGGATGCTTGGGATCCATCCCCCTGACATCTTCCTTTCTTCACAAATACACGGAAAACCTTCCCGTTATCCCCTAGCTCAGCCCCAAATTATTCAAAAGTGTGGCCCAATGAGCTAGCAGCACTAGTATGGCTGAGAGCTTGCAAAATGACTGAACTCTGGGCCTCACCCAAACTTGCTGCACTTCCCAAAATCTCCCTGTCTTTTGACATCTGAATGGCCCCATCCAGATTTGTCTGCATCTGAGGTTCCCTCTCAAGGAGATGAATTCCATATACTGTACTTTTCCAAGTCCTCAATACCAATAGTCTCTTGTGCTGAGATAAATGCTGCCTAAGAGTCAAAGATGCTCAGTTATTTCTTGTTGAAGTTCAAGGACAACCACCACCACCACCACAACAACAACAACAACAACACACACACACACACAGAGGGAGAGAGAGAGAGAGAGAGAGAGAGAGAGAGAGAGAGAGAGAGAGAGAGAGAGAGAGAGTCCTTCAAGCCTCAAAAGTATACTGCTATTGGAATTTTAACAGCCCAGAAAGGGATATTTTGAGTTTTCTTTTCTTTTCTCCTAATGTATAACCCTGGCAGCCCTACCCCTGCCTTCTCTTCTTGGGGCACTAGGCATTCCCGTCTTCATCCATCCCTCAAGGTGTGAACTCTGGAACCAGCTCAGTGGACATTGAATATGTCTCAAGCTGCCTTCACTGCAGGTTCAGTTTCTCTAAGATAGGGGCCTGGGAAAACGGACCTTTTTTAAGCATCTCCCATAGATCATTGCCTCATAGAGATGCACATGTTCGTGTGCAGACACCCACTTCATGTGGGCTATGCTTGAGAAATTCATAATGCATTTTCATATTAAAGGAACTAGAAGGTGCTGGGGAGAAGGTTTACTCAGTAACTTGCTGCTTGTGCAAGTATGGAGGACCTAAGCTCAGATTCATAGTGCACACGAGAGTGCACACACACACACACACACGCATACATACAACACGCACACAGTGCACTTGCATTCGGTTGTAAAATATCCACATGAATGTGTACACACACACACTCCATTTAAACACACACACAGAGGGGCAGAGATTTTGAAAAGCCTCACACACACTGTGGAAAAATGAGGGCAAGTGTAAGTGCTTGAATTAGCCTTTCTCAAAATCTAATTTGTGAACAAATTACTCCCACCTCCATACTTTCTCCTTGTTTATTTCTCCACCAACCCTCTGCCTCCACAGAACATATGTTGAAGCAGGACTGAGGACCTCAGGGACTCTTCTAGCTTTGACATCTCATAATTGTTACCATTTTACTCTCTTGCTAAAGGATTCTGCAGATTTCCAATTCTCTTATCTTACTAGTTTTCAAAGTAATTATAATACTAAAGTTGTTAGTTGAACCAAGTTGTGCTTTAGTATATGATCTAGTGTGTACACATTCTGTTTATTTCTTGTTTCTGCCATCTATGCACATGAACCTGGCAGAAATCCCAGACTCACCAGAAGTAACTTTAATTTTTGGTGATCCGCACCATCACGGACACTGTGGGTTCGCATTAGAAAACGGCTTTCCTTAGATCTTCATGTCTGGGTTGACCAGGATTACACTGTCCTTGTAGGACTGAAGACACACAGTTTTATGCGGAATGCACACCCAAAAAATGTCTTTGTTTTACCATGCTTGTGACTGGTACATACTCTGCCGTGTGAAATACTTGTTTTGCTTAAATCTCATTCTTTAATTTTTTTATTCCTTAAACATTCTGTGTATTTACACAACGTGCATTGATCCTCACCATACACCTCCCTCCCTCCAACATCCCCAATGTTCCTGCCCCTTCTAAAACACTTGTTAAGAGTGTTCTCCCTTTCTTTTTTTTAATAAATATTTTTATTTTATAATTAATTTAATTTTACATATCAGCCATGGATTCCCCTGTCCTCCCTCTTCCCGCCCCCAGTGTTCTCCCTTTCAGAGTTTCTGTTTTTCCTCAAATTTACTTAATAAATAAATAAATTCATTTTTCCCCCCCAGAGAAGTGAGTATCTGTTAGCCCATAGTCTTTATCACGGCTCCTTTTGTTCCTTTTTCTTCATTATGCTTTTTTGGCAACAATAACTGTGATATGGTGCCAAATGAGGAAACGTTTTCAGCCCTGTTTTACTTAAATACTCCATATCATTTTATCCTCTTGTGGAAGAGTTGGTGAGTTTTTTTCTTCCTTGATTTTTAAAAAAACTCAGCACCCCTCCCCCACATCCACACAAAGTCATGTTAGTAATTCCGTGGCAATCAAGAATTAATCAAAATGCAGCCTTCTGCTCCAACAGGAAAGCTGGGCAATAAAAGGTCCATGTAACTTTATGGGCTCCAATAACAGCTGAATTAGGCAGGACCCAATAATGATAAGGCTAATCAGATTGCTTATTTCAAAGTATAAACAAGTTTCCTGAGTGGGTCAAAAGTCATATCCTCCTCTGTCCCAGGTGGACTATAGAAAGGAAGAAGGCAGCTGAGGAAGGAGGTAAACACAGGATTATATCCTCTCTCATCTATACAAAAACAAATCTAATCATATAAAGATAGAGTTTCTCTGCTTTATGCATTTCCCAAGCCCTGTGATACAGCCATTCAGAAAACTTGGACAGAATGTAGCTGTCCTGTCTGATGACGGGTGCCTCATTTAGACGTGGGTGTTTAACTAGGGGTGAGGACGCCCATCTGTGGCTGCCTATTGAATTCTGGCTTAGTACAGTGTGTGCCCACATCAGCCTCTCATCAGATGAGTCCTTGTCCCGAGTCTCAGTCATTTCACTCGTGAGATTATTCTCCTTAATTTGAATACAAGTGTAAACAGAATTTGAAAAGCCCTTTCTCAACCTTTTAGAAATGATACAAGGGCTTGTAGGGGCCAGGTAGACAATTTTTGTGTCAATAATGTCAATTGAGGTTTTTCACTGTAAGCCCTTTATTACAAAAGACTATTTATTACAAGCCTGCTGCTTTTCTGCTGGTTACTCTCTCGCAGTGAGCATGCTCCCATTGATTCTGCAGCTTGCCTTGTCCTTCAGAAGAGTCCAGATCAGCCAGCAGGACACAGCTGTGAAAAACGCCTGATTAGTACCCATAAAAACATTTCGCTAAAGATTGATTTGATTAATTCATTCTCCCACAATGTTTTGCCTTGGAACTGGTAGGTCTATAATTTACAAGATGTATCAACTCACCTTACCAGTGTTACCACTTACATGGAGTCACATAGGCTATAGCCATACAGAATAGCCCCAGGTGCTAGAATCATTAAGGATATTAAATCCGTAAATAAGATCTTCCTGTATTTGTCTGCTTGGTAAACTAGGAGGCTTTCGTATTACCACCAATTAACACTAAGAAAATTAAGCGTCATTTACAAACAAGATTAAAGACATTTTTCCTTCCACAACCAATTAAGAAAATCAGAAGGAAAATGTTTTGATTCATGCTCATCATATATATGTAAATATATCACATAATGGCTCATATTTAGCAAATATGAAATACTAAAACACAAATGGAAAATATTTTGGCATCTGTCCGGTCCCTGAGCTGGCTGGCGCAAAGTGCGACTCAAAAGTGTTTTAGTCCTGCTGTTAAACAGTCACTGAACTGAATAAATTAATTACAGATTGTTTTTAATCGGAGACTTCATGAACTTTTGGAAAACACAGTAAAGGAGGAGCATGTTCCAATCCTTCACGTCCAACACACCCGAGAGAAAAACAGCCTCTGAAGAGCTGATCCAATTAAGAAGGAGTCGTGGGGCTCTGGTCAAATGGGCATTGGCAGTTCATGGTTTAAAGGGAACTGTGTGTCACAAAATGGTAACTAAGAGGAAAAACACCAAAAGCAAGAGTAAGCCTCTTGGAATAGAAACAACTAAAATATCAACATATCCACGAGTCAGGAGAGAAGGCACCATGAGCCTACTGCATGTGGATCTGGAATTAGGGATAAGAAAGATGAGAGAATGTGGTGGTATTGTGTTCACCAAAATATTGTGTACTCTAATAAATTTATCTGGGGTCAGAGAACAGACAGCCACTAGATACAAAGGCTAGAAAATGGTGGCACTCACACCTTTAATCCTAGCATTCCAGAGATAGAAATCCCTCTGGATCTCTGTGAGTTCAAGGCCACATTGGAAATAGCCAAGCATGGTGACACGCCTTTAATCCCAGAAAGCCAGCCTTTAATCCCAGGGAGTGGTGGTAGAAAGCAGGAAGATATATAAGGCGTGAGGACCAGAAACTAGAAGATTTTGGCTGGTTAAGCATTCAGGCTTTTGAGCAGCAGTTCAGCTGAGAGCCATTGAGATGAGGACACAGAAGCTTCTAGTCTGAGGAAACAGGACCAGCTGAGGAATTGGCAAGGTGAGATAGCTGTGGCTTGTTCTGTCTCTCTGATCTACCAGCATGGACCCCGATAACTGGCCTCGGGTTTGATTTTATTAATAAGAACTTTTAAGATTCCTGCTACAAGAGAAGAAGTAGGAGAGGGCCTGGTTGTGGTGGTGGTGGCGGCGGCGGCGGCACCACATGCTTTAATCTCAGGCAGAGGCAAGCAGATCTCTGTGAGTTCGAGGCCACCCTGGTCTACAGAGCTAGTTCTAGGACAGCCAGGGCTACACAGAGAAACCCTGTCTCAAAGGAAAAAACAAAACAAAACAAAGAGGTGGAGGAGGTTATACCCCAGATTATGATGCTAACCTAGAGGTTTGAGTAGAGCTTCCCCAACTTTTCAAATAGTTGGCAGAGAAACCTTGTCCACTTCCCGAATCTCAGCACAAAACTCTTAAGTCGCCAGCACAAGATCTAACCTGAGAATGAATGGGGCCAGCTGAAGGAAGTTATGAAATGATGAGATGGGAGTTACTAGGCAAAGGGTTGAAAACAATTCCCTCTCAAGATGGGCAATTAAATGAACGTTCTGAAGCAGTTTGTAGAAATAGCGTGGAGAAATAGAGCAATGAGAAGATGCATTTGTATATCCATCTTCTCCCACACAAACTGTTCCTACCATGTAGTCTCAGCAGACAAGCACAACACCTAAAGGCTGTGGCTAGAGATGTGGAGGGGGTATGAAACCATGGGAGCGAAGAAAAGCACGTGCCACACTCTGAATTCCAATGACAGGAAATAACACTGTCATCCTCAGAGTCGCTGAACTCTAATACAGTATGTGGTTTCCCAGAACTCCAAGTAATTTGCTTGAGAATATGAGTGCATAGCAAATGCTCATTAGCTACTTGACAAAGGATGTCAGCATTTGGAATTTGGAGAAGTGAATGGTGCGTTGCTTTAGGGGTCAGATGGTTGAAACTCGGCTCCAGCCTAGACAGTTGGCCAAGTAGGGTGATTCGGAATCAGTCAGGCAACCAATTTTGTTCTCATTTTCTCCTCTGACTTCTGCCACCACTTGATCTGACCACCTCTGTGCTAAAAATATTAGACCTGTTCAAAAGCGCTTCCCTTTTGCCTCAAATCTCACAAAATGAGTCTATGTTAATACAGAGCAAGATAGATGGCCACTGGAAGGCAGAGATTTTGTGGGGTCTCTAACATGAGAAGATGATGGTCATATTAATAAGAGCAGAAGAGAGAGACCACTCAAACACATGCAAGGTAAACAAAGAGCTTTTCCAAGACTCCCAAGCTCAGGAACTCATATGCCAAAAAACAGGACAGAATCATTGGTCAATGACCAGAAGTAAAAAACTTAAAGCAGTTATTCACCACCACCACCATCACCACCACAACACCATCTCTCTCCCCCTCTCCCCGCCCCCCCCCTGTGTGTGTGTGTGTGTGTGTGTGTGTGTGTGCGTGTTTTAGGGTTCTGGAGCTTAAACCCAGGGCCTCACACATAATAGACAAGTACTCTCATCCCTGAGCTATGTGCTCAGCCCATATTCACTTTTATACCCATATCAGCTAACAAATGGCTGCAAATTAAGGAGCTTAAAACAGCATTCACATATTATCTCACATTTCCCAGTCAAGACTCCAGGAATTATACACCTGGATTCTTAGAACTCACAAGAGGCATTCAAAACACCCAGTGGGGTTCCCATTTCACATGCAGTTAATAACACTCTTTCAAATTCACACTCCTGTGAGGATTCATTGCGTGGCTGGCCTAGAAGCCAGTGGCAAGAAATCTTTGGCTCATGACTCCCTTGTAAAGGGTTCATTGATCAAGTCAGACCTATCCAGGAAAAGAAGTATCCTTCTGATGAAGTTAAACCCAAGTGATTAGGGATCTTAAGTGTACCTGAAAAAAATCCCCTCATCTTTGCTGTATAAGGTAACACAAACACCGGAGTGCCACAGTCTATTAGATGGAAGTACATTATAGTTTCCTGCCTACAGTCAAGGCAAGGGACTGTATAAGTTATTGATTACTACGGGTAACAGAATTTTACATAGTGCCTTAAGAAATACAGGAATTTTAAATTATTAGTATCAAAATATAAGATGAAAAAACTAAAAACAGCTCAATGGTTTAAGAGCTTAGACAGAAAAAAAAAACTACACTGAAATTATCACTAAAAGTCATATCTATGCCTTAAGTGCTCAGATTAGAATGAACATATCTAAGGCAGGTAGACCTTTAGTAACTTTTTCTCATGCTTCCTTGATCAATCCTCACTATTGCCCCAGCAAACACCTCTGATGTCTCTGACCACAGGACAGTTTGACAGCTTTATAATAAAGGTTTTGAAGATGAAAAATCTTGCCTTGTTCAAAAGAATTGCTGAGAAAGTTGCTATCATCCAACATGAGGCACCATGTTCTCTGTAAGTCTTCTGAATAGGCTCTTGTTGGGATTTCCCAACTTGCTGGGGTTCTAGAGTTTTAAAAAATTATTATCATTAATAATAAATGGGTAAATATGGTCAAATGATTGTTCTATGTCCATTGAGATAACCTATTTTAAATTCTATATCTTCACTTACAGAGTAAGTTGCAGTCAACTGTTTTTCAAATAGTAAACCATTTTCAATCTTGGGATAAATGTACTTAGTATTACTGTGGATTTTGATAGATTTCATTTGTGTTTTAGAGATATTAGGCTACAGATGTTATTCAATGTGTAATGTCCTTGTTTTGTTAGTCTGATGAAATGAGGTTTTTTTCTTATATTTCTTTAAAATATGTTTGTGGAGGATTTGTGTCATTCCATAGGTAAAAGTTTCTACTTCTTCTTATGTCAGTATTGTTAGGCTATGCCCTTCCGGGAATGTTTCCATCTCATTTGTATTAATAAATTGAAAAAGTAACATGTCACCAGAGTCCCTTTTACATTTTGCTATAATACAGATTTATGTTCATGTCTTCTTTTTTTTTTTTTTTTTTTTTTTTTTTTTTTTTTTTTTTGGTTTTTCGAGACAGGGTTTCTCTGTTTAGCTTTGCGCCTTTCCTGGAACTCACTTGGTAGCCCAGGCTGGCCTCGAACTCACAGAGATCCGCCTGGCTCTGCCTCCCGAGTGCTGGGATTAAAGGCATGTGCCACCACCGCCCAGCATGCTCATGTCTTCTTTTCTGTTTCTACTAATCAGTGTGGCTAAGGATATTTTTAAAAATAATTTAAAAGAAAAATACATTTTCCCCCTTCCAGAGTTAGTTTTTGTTTTCTTGAGTCTATTACATTTTGTTATCATTTCACTTATTCTATTTACTTTGTGTTAATTTGCTTTGAGGGGGACAATTGTCAAAGAACTAGACAATGGAACCCCCTCCCCTTTGGTGTTTTTGAGACAGAGTCTCTCTGTATAGGCCTGGCTGTCTTGGAACTCAATATGTAAACCAGTCTAGCCTCGAACTCACTGAGATCTTCCTGCCTCTGCCTCCTAAGGACTGGGAATAAAGGTATGCACCTCCACCCTGGCTGGAAATTTTCTTTATCCTGATAAGGGTATAGACGTGAATGTATGAATTTGTCACAACTCATCAAAAGGTAAACTTATAATTCTTCAACTCTGCTGCATACATTATACCTTGACAGAACTATAAACAGTGAAGTTACCTTCACCTGGTAAGCTTGTGTTTTCCAGCAATATGATGAACAATCCTGAGACAGCCTTTCGTGTATTCTAGATGAGAGTAAATGAGTACTTACAGTCAGGACAATGGGAACCAAGTTTCTCACTTTTGGAGAAGAGAACAAAAATCATAGACAGGTCAAAACCCCATGGAATTCGTTTGGAACTAGATGCAAAATGTCCCTTACTCCCAAATGATACTTCAAAATAATGGTGTGTGTATGTGTGTGTGTGTGTGTGTGTGTGTGTGTGTGTGTGTGTGTGTGTGTGTGTGTGTCAAGGGTAGGGAGAGAAACAGGGTGACAAAGCAAAATACAAACATCTCACACATAGTACATGAGTTTAATCTCTACTCTTAACGGCAGCTCCTGCAATTTTGATATCATACCAAAAAATAAAGAAGTTATTAAAAATTAAATAATGAGCTGTCCAGAAAGAATTTCTTTTAAGATCAAGAGACGGCGTTTCTCAATTGTCCTGGATGTTCTGCTAGACAAATGAGGATTGCTCCATTTCTTCACTCCGGCTGGTGAGGGTACACTCGGGCCAGCCCTGTTTGCTGCCTGAGGCAGGGCTGGCAGGTTTCCATGATGCTCAGAGGGGACAGAAGCGTAGGGCACATTCTCTGGCCAGGTCACAGCTGAGATCTGTTTGTTCTTGAGGACCCCAAACACCAAGTCTGTCTCCTTATAAGAACACTTCCTGGGATCAGGAATGAGGGACTAAAGTCGAGCATTTCCACAACTGAGCGGGAAGCTGCTTTGGGGGCTATCTCCTGTAGCCTTTCTGGTAATTTTCCATGCCCTGAACAAAAAACGTAGACCTCTGTGATTTTTCAGTTTCCCAAACAAACAATTCCTTTTCTTAAGAATTATGTGACACGTTCATTTCCATCTTTATCCCTTTCTAATTTTAGAAAAAAGCAAGCTGCTCTTCAATTGTCTTTTTGTATTTATGGTATGAGAAAACCCAGTTGGGATTTCATTGAAAATTGAAATGAAAGAAATTTTGTATATTCATTGGGGGGGGGGTGTCTGTGGATATAAATATAAATATTCAAAATTGCTACAATCTAATTTAATTCCTTTCAAACTCCAATGATGTCATAATAACAACTCAGTGTTAGAGGACCTATTTTAAGTCCTTATGTTAATTTAAGTTTATACCCATGTTCTTGTCTATTATGCTTTATCCAAAATTCTATCACGATGAAAAATGTGTATTACTTTTACCCTGGCTTGGGAGAAACACGCTCAAATAATGTCAAGGAGGGCGATTTTCTTTTTCACCTCCTGTCTGGCACTCAGGCCTCCAGAAGCCTTGCTGTGAGTGATTGACATTTCTGGTAAATTTGAACAAAGCTTTAAAGCCAAAGATTCTCTATTTTTCTCTTTCATCATGCAGACTGCTATTAAAGGGCCATGATTCTTTTCCAAAAAAAATAAAAGTAGAGAAAGTATGAATAGTGTACTTCAGAAGTTAGCTTATTCTGTTCCTGGTAGGCCATGTTTGAGGAACTACCAGATGTTAGCATATTTTTAATTCAAATCATCAGGTTCAATTACATCATCAGGAAGGGCTGTTGTGTTCTTCCTGTATTTGAGCTATTAATAAAATATGTTTTTAATTTTCAAAATTGCTTGGCTTTGGTATGGGGCATTTCTCCAGGGAGGTAGAAATATAGGAAAGCAACATATTTGGGCCACTAAGGTTTAAGACACACATGAAAATCAATTTCACATATTTTTAGAGTCATTTCCTGTTTATATTTTATGCTGTCTATGATCTAACATTGTCTTAAATTCGCTCACCAACACTGATAATGGCATGTTCATTGGAAGACGTAAAGCAGGTTCATGACCCAACACCACACCACTTTAAGTCCTGAAGGAGGAAGGGGGTTGGAGGACACACGTACCCAACACAAAGACGAATTCTTTCCTATAATCTGAAGTCTTTCTGCCCCTGACTTGAAATAAGGGGAGTGAACCCTGTGGGAGGCATTCACCCAACCTGTGTGCAAATGTTTTGGCTGTGAAGTAGTGGAGACATAAGGAAACCATTTTCCTTACACAAAACATGGCTGAGATAAGTCACACCTAGACAGAGGTTTCCATGATCTTCAAGAGTCTAAGTAATTCAGAGGAAAGGTACAGTCCAAATATTCTTAAAAACCAGTAAGCCAATAAGTCTGGGGAATATGGCTCAGTGGTTAAGAGCACTGTCTGCTATTCCAGAGGACCTTAGTTCAATTCCCAGCACCCACATGGTGGCTCACAACCACATGTAGTTCCAGTTCCAGGGGATCTGATGTTGTCTTCTGGTCTCTGTGGGCACCAGGCATGTGGTGCACAGACATATGTGTTGGCAAAACACTCATACATATAAAATAACATAATGGCATTTTAAAAGCCAGTGAGTCAGGAAAGGGAGTAACTTAGGTTTTCATGCTTAAGAGATTAATTATTTTTTTTAAGAAAATCACTATTTACTGAAATTATTTTAAAGTACTTGTATGGTCAATACTGTGGTCCAATATTATTTTACTTTAAGAAAAATCCTGTATTTCATTTTAAGAAAACTAGCAGATAGTTTAATGAAGTTACACTTAAGCAGCACTATGTTTTTTGGCTGGGAAAAATGTCTAAGTCATGGATATCAAATCACAGAGTGCCAAGTTGTACTCAGTTGATAGCGACTACTTCCGATTAGCAAGGCACAGAGTGGGCATATTAAAAGATTTCTACTTACCAAACATAAGCAGGGGTGACGTCACCAGCTCTTCTTTAAAACTTCCGTGTTTGAAGTACACACTCAAAAGTATAACATTAAAATATCGGTTGTAGATATAATAAAAGAAAATAAATTTATAAGTAAGAATAAGAGGAAAGGCTCATCACCGCTGTGTCCTTGAGCTAAACAGCACATTTGCCCCTGGACCTTGGATTTGCCCGTTGAAGAGGAAAATCTTGGTTTGATAATTCCAAAAATCTCTAGATTAAAAAAAAAATAGTTTTCTAGCCTGGAGAAATGGCTTGGTGGTTAAGAGCATCCGTTGCTCTTGCTCAGGACCTGAGTTCAGTTCCCAGCACCCCATGGCAGCTCACAGCAGTCTGACTCCAGGTCTCAAGGCTCTAATGTCTTTGGCCTCATTGGGTACTGTACGCAGATGGTGCAATACATTCATGCGCATAAAACACTCAGACACATAAAAGAAAAATAATTTTTTTTTAATTGAAGAAACGGTTTTCATCTGGTTAATTCATATTCTTTCCCTGGCATGTAGTCTGTGACCACGGAACTGTGAGGCGGTGGGTGCTCATATCATAGCAGGCCAGGAAGAAGACAGAGTAAGCAGGGGCCTGCCGCTCACAGCATGCTTCTACCAGCAAGGCTCGCCTCCTAAACGTTCCACAGCCTCCAGAAACAGCACTGCTATCCAGGGAACCAGTGCTCAGACCCCCACGAGCCTGTGGGAGACATTTTACACTATACCTAGAGGAGAGTGGAGAAAAGGCTTGTTGGGCGGCTCCCTCACCCCATAATCTTATACCTTGAGAATGAGACAGTCAGTTGGCAACAAAAAAAAAACAGTGAAATCTAGAGACCAGCTTGTAAAAGTACAGAAGCCATTACTGACCATGTAGGTTAATTTCTAGAACCCGCATGGTAGAAGGAGAGAGCCAACTCCCTCAATGTATCCTCTGACCTCTACACAGAGACAGAGACAAAGACAGAGAGAATGATTATGAATAAATAAATAAATAGCATAGTGGTGTCTGAAATGGGGGCTCACAATTTTGTGAGTGGGGATCAACAGTATATAGGAAAGTACTTCTGGCTTTACTTTTCCAACTACACAACTTGCCCCTATAGACAGTTAGCAGCCATGTCTAATCCATAACCATAACCACAACAGCTGTGTCTCAGTGAGACTTTACTTACCAAAGAAAACAGTAAAGCAGATTGGTCCCAGGGGGTGACAGTTTGATGACCCATCCCGGCTCTGAACATGTCTGCTGTTTGGTCACGTCTTAACAACCCGTTCAATTTAACTTCCCCAAGTGAGACTTTCAAATCCACTTTGCATTACTACTAACAATTGTATCTCCTACTGTCTTTCAAACTTCTTTGCTCCGATAATATAAAGAGCATCTAAATTTGGTCCTAATTATCATATTGTTGGGAAGGAGCTGAGAACAATAGATAAGTGTAAAACGCATTAGCCAGGAAGACAGGCTCAGCTAGCAGGGTTTCTCGAATCATTAGGAATTAATAAATCAACAGGATGGACTGGTTAGATTTGAGAGCAGACACCTCAGGGTGCAGTCAGCGTTCACTTCATCTCTGGAAAACTCCAGCGCTTGTCTGAGGGTTCTACAAACCTCTGGACTCTCCCCTGGTCACCTGGGCGCTGTGAGGCCCAGGCTCTGCTAATTAACCTCCACAGAAGATTCTCAGTGCTGTGGGGCAAGATTCTCACAGAACTGAAAATGACTCAAGTGGTGAAACCAGACAAATGTTGAAGAAAAGCCGGGCGGTGGTGGCGCATGCCTTTAATCCCAGCACTCGGGAGGCAGAGCCAGGTGGATCTCTTAGAGTTCGAGGCCAGCCTGGGCTACCAAGTGAGTTCCAGGAAAGGCACAAAGCTACACAGAGAAACCCTGTCTCAAAAAACCAAAAAAAAAAAAAAAACAAATGTTGGAGAAAACAGAAAACTATGTGAAAATGTGTGTTATCTCATTTAGAAACACTCTGCTCCTTATGATTTCTTTATTTAAGAAGGGATTTGTTTGTTTGTTTGTTTGTTTGACTTATTTATTTATTTATCTATCCATTCATCCATCCATCCATCCATCCATCCATCCATCCATCCATCCATCCATCTATCTATCTAGGCTTCCAAACCAAGAGTTTACATAT
Source organism: Peromyscus maniculatus bairdii (assembly GCF_049852395.1). Taxonomy (NCBI): domain Eukaryota; kingdom Metazoa; phylum Chordata; class Mammalia; order Rodentia; family Cricetidae; genus Peromyscus; species Peromyscus maniculatus. The sequence continues at coordinate 37,605,204 of NC_134864.1, read as the reverse complement.
CCTTCCATTAGGCAAATGGCATGCTTTACAAAAAGAAGGGAGTCTCACAATGAATGTTTTTGAAGGACACACAAAAAAGAAAATAATTTTGCTTGGTTTTGCTTATTTGAGTGGCCTGCCTCTTAGTCCAAAAGTACTTTATCCCCACCAGCATGCTGATTGCTCAGTAATATTTATGTTGTTGTTTTTCTTTTACCAAATACACGTGGAATACTTTGAAAGGATAATGTTGGCCTCCTTTAGATAGACTTATTATGGCCACAAGATTCACCTAAGGAAAGGCTGGTCAGCAGTAGTGGAATACATCTCTATAGTCCCAATAGTCACAAGGCTGAGACAGGAGGATTAGAGGAAGTTCAAGGTCAGGCCAGCCTGGGCAACACAGTGAGACCATATCAAAAATAAATAAATAAATAAACCAGAAAAGAAACAAAACAAATTCCACCATTTCCTTCTGTAAATCATATTGTTCTGATGTTTCCCTAAACTTGGGTGCTAAGAATAGCCCCTTTGTTGTATCCCCAAACTATGTGCTTCCTCCTACAGATAATTAAAAGGAGGTAAGAATGAGCCCACTCCCCGGCCCTGGCTCCTGATCACCTGGTGAGGTCCGTCTGCTTCCTTGCAGGTCTCTGAGGCTCTTCCCTTTCACATGCCTTTTAGAAACATGAAGAAGTGTCTTCTTCCTTGTGGTGACTTGAATTTCTTAGCCTCTATTGAAAAAAATCTTAGCTTTTAACAGTACATGACCTGGTGTAAAGAAGGAATGGAGAATGGTGCAAACATCAAACATTCGAGACTGTCTGGAAGTCCATTCTAATATCTGAATGTACAAGCTCCATCCATCTCTCCACACCCAAGAGGCCAGGTCTTTTGGAACATTCTGCTCCTCCAGCTCCATGTCAGGCCTAATAAGAGTAACATTGATTAGTTCCCAATTCCAATCTCAGCACAATCCAATTGCATGGAAAACTCAAAATACTGCCCATTTCCTGTGCATTGTCAGAATACCTGAGCATTTTGCTCATAGCTTGTTTTATGTGAAATGCATTTGTCATTATAAGTACCTGACAAAGATATGGAAATGTTCAATAGAATGGGACATCGGGTCTTGTTAGTTATCTCTCAGAGGCTGTGGGCCAGTGGCTGTCTCTAGGAGGATAAGTAGCCTCGCACACAGGAGATGATGTCTGCAATGTATATGGCAACTGAAACAGGTCTAAGACTAGAAAGAAATTTGCCTGTGTTTGGTCGTGCCCCAGGAGGATGTAATTCTATCGGTGAGGGCTATGGTTGAGATATGAGGTGTCCCTCAGAACAGCTTAACCAAGCTAGCTGGTGGGTCTATTGCGAGGTGCGTGGATTGTAAGGACACTAACTTCATTGATGGATCATGTCATTGCTGAACCCGCAACTGAATTGGCTGCTTGGAGGTGGGCACTGGCTGGAAGAAGTCTAGTTGGGGTGTGTCTTTGAAGAACAGATCTTGTCCTCTGACTCTTCCTTCCCTACCCTCCTGTTTCCTGTCTGCCGTGAGGACAACAGTTTCCTCCAGCATGTACTACCACCGCCATGTCTGCCACACTGTAGCCCCACAGCGAAGCAGCCCACACACCTCAGGCTGAAACTCTGAGCTGAAATAAACATTTCCTTGCTGGAGTTGTTCGACTCAGCTATACTGTCACAGCAAATGACATGTAATAAATAACCCAGTCTTCTCTGAGGCCATTACGTCTAATTGCTCTGGGTCACACAGCAATATAAATATGAAGGATTGTTAAAAAGCAGAGCAATTATGCAGTGATCTTAGGTCAATGAGTCATATTGTTTCTGCTATGAGCATAACAAAATGTAATTTCTTTTCATTCAACGTGATGTTGACATCTTCGGCTTACCCAAACTGTGGGTACCTGGTAGGATGACCCTTAGCTTATCTGCTTAATATTTATAGGAAACTGTTACTCAAGGTGATTCAGGGCGCTTGTGCTCAGAATAGTTAACAATATTCTATTGTTCTATCTTCTTGTTTTTCTTTTAATGGGGGAAAAATGGTACCTCCACTTTACTTATCTTGATGGTATTTCATGTCCGCCAAATATTTTTAAATGCTTGCCTCACATTATCATTTCACAGGTGAAGACAATACATCAGCCACAGATATCACTTTAAAATTCGGTCCTTGACAGGAGAAAAATGATTTCCTCATGGTTTGTATTTGTGTTGTCACTTCTGCAGTCAACTTCAAGCCCAGGTTCTATCACAACACACAAACAACGGAAGCCGGACGGGAAACCCTGTGTGTTTTTATTATGAGCAGGAAATTTAGCTGAGGAAGTCCAGTGAAACGTTGGCCATTTGCAACCCTGAGGGAATGGGTCCTTGCAGAGAGCCAAGAACTGGAAATCCCTGAGGGCAAACTCCAGGAGTTTGGGAACTGGTTTTTTGGTTTTTTGTTTGTTTGTTTGTTTTTAATTATTTTGAACTGAAACACCCTGACAAATTCCAGGCGTTCGCTCAACCAGAAGTTGAATTGGTCATTTCTTAATTAGTCAAAAACATTTTAACAAAAACTACATATTCAAACACTTTATAAATGTCCTTGGATTCAATATAAGAAAGCTCCCACAATTAAGCAATTTGACTCTTCTTTGTGCACGTGTGTGTGTGTGTGTGTGTGTGTGTGTGTGTGCGTGCGCACACACACGCAGGTGTACAGTCTTGCATTTGCCTTTGGACCATTCCCTAACAACTTACTTATAATCAACTCTCTTTTATTCATTCATAAACTCTTTCTCCCTTTTAATTTGCAGAGTTGAATGTACACACAGCCAAGCCTGTTAAAGATGTCGTAAAGTAGGCAAGAACAAACTAAAGGAAAATGTGAGCTCCTCTTTAGAAATCCATGAGGTATCTTTGTCTCATGGTACTTTCTTTTACTGTCTGGATTCAATTTGAGTTCTTAACTACGTAGACACTGTCTAAAACAGAACGGCTTAAATGACTCTAAAATCAATGGGGCATAGACATGCTTGTGAATTCAATCATAATTTGGGTTCTTGGGGCTTTTTTTGAAAGAAATAAGTGTATATCCAAATTTCTCTTGGAACCAAAACTATCATAACAAATTATTTTAAAATTACCAAGTAAAATCTCGGCAATTAATGCATTAACCCAAGAATTATCTAGTAAATGGTGCCCACATGGACGCATTGTCTGGTATTCAGTATGCAAATAAATCGAACCAACGTCATGCCTATTCCTTACCCAAATTACTTCATTTTTATTGTTAGCTAATTATTCATTCATGTCAGTATTTATTGTCTTGTATTTCCAGATTCTGTAGAATTTATAGTGAGCCATAACAGACACCTCTGAGCTCAATGTAACTAGTGAATTCTTGGGGGAATTAGACGATCTGGTAATCACCAAGTATATAAAAATACACCACGGTCAGGATGACATACAGAAAGCAAAGATCCTGGGTGAGAGCGCGTGGCTGAGCACAATGACCTTAGCACAGATGACAGCGAGTCCACCAGGAAGGAAGATGTGAAATAAAAGGGAAGGAACTAGCCCGGTGTGGTACTCACTTTTCTTGTACCTGCAACAAAGTGTCTGAAAAAAGTGACCTAAGAAAGGAAGGGCTTCTTTTGGCTCACAGTTTGAGGCTACAGTCCACTGTGCCAGGAAGTCGTGGCAGTAGGAGCTTGTCTTGGTTACTGTTCTATTGCTGTGAAGAGACACCATGATCACCGCAACTTCAAAAAGAAAGGATTTGGGTGGGCGCTTGTTTACAGTTTCAGAGGGTGAGTCCATGGAACAGAGAGGAAAGCGTGGCACTGGAGCAGTGGCTGGGAGCTTACACTTGATGCACAAGCAAGAGGCCGAGAAAGAGAGAAACT